>NC_063178.1:30198379-30394960 GCF_023159225.1 Perognathus longimembris pacificus
CTAGTTGTTTCTTTGAGCAAGACTGTATCAGTATTTATTTTTTCTGTGTCAAAGTGGCTCAACCTAATATCCCTCGAATCCAGTTTACTTTTAATCTCATGACATAATGCTTTACTGATTGCAACAATATATAATACCAACCAATGAATCACAATACCCCTCCCTAACAAAGAAAAGAAGAGATAGATACAGGAATCTATGTTGTGAATGTTTGGAGTCCAGTATAATGTACCATGGCCAAATTTGTTAGGTTTTTTTTTTTTCTCTTTTACCATCCAATGTGTTTACTTGTTGATTTATATGCATATTCTTGTTAGAAAAAAACATGAGAAAATCCCTGAAATCTATGTTTCTGCTTGTCTGGTTTACCCTGCTTAATATAATTCCTTCCACATCTTTCCATTTCCTTCTGAATGACACAGTATCCTGCTCTCTCATGGAAGTGCAGAATTCCATTGTGTCCAATCTTGATTCACTTGTCCTTTGAGTGACTGCTAGCTACAGGGAGATTCTCAGTTTGTTAGTTAGTCATGTTGCCTGTGGTTATAAAGTCCTCACATGTGTACACACTAGGCCAACACATGTGCAGATCCATTGTTTGCCCTTACAAAGCTTCTTTCACTCGGGACACACTGCATCCATCTTAACTGGACACTGTGACCAGCTATCCTAGGATGCCTTAAATCATGAATAATCCTTGGTGTTCTAGCACCTAAATATTAAGGAGCTAATACTTGAGATACAGAACTCCAATATGGATAACAAAAGCTAGGAAACAGTTCATTTAGACAGTAACTTCCTGATTAAAACCCCAAACAACTCAGTAAATAAGAGCAAGAATTGACCAAGGGGATTACATCCAACTAAAAACCTTTAGTACAACAAAGTAAACAATCACTAGAGTGAATCTATTGTTTCAGGAACATTGTTGCTACCTTAGGCAATAGTCCATGGATATATTTGTGAAGGCCTCTGTACATGGAATTCTTTTCAAAACTTGATTGAATCAACCACCAATGTTCTCTAATGGTTTGGGACAATGGGTGTGCTAATTTACCAGGGTTCGAGTATGATCTTTGGTTGACATCTCACTGGCATGGGTCTTTTTTTGGGAGGGAAGGGCTTTTTACTCTGCACTTGAAATGGATTACAGATGTAATCCAGTTGCATCATCCCAAATGCCTTTCATGCAAAAAGTTTCTTGACACAGGCATTGCACCAAGAACATCAAAGATAACTTCATCCCAGGGGCCTCACTATCTGTGGTCTTGGAGGAAATCACAGCACCTGCAATGAGGTAAGAGAGTCTGGAAACATGTTGTCCAACTCGTGTTTTTCTCCTGCATGCAAGGCCTCAGCTGTAGAGCCCCAGGAAAGGGTTTTATATATTCTTCCTGGGGATTCATAAGAGGCTTCCATGAAAGTTGGGCTACAGTGAACATGTCTTTCAATAAACACACACACACACACACACACACACACACACACACACACACACACACACACATGAATATACACATCTGACACTGTGGGCCTCATTTCCAGCCAGGATTTCAGCTTGGCTGCTTCTCCAGGGATGTGCCTTTTGGTTTTTCCACTCCTTCTTCTACAGCTTCCCCTCCCTGTTGGGTCCTTGGCAGGCACTAGCTGCTTTTCTTCCATGAAGCAGCGAGCACACATGGATGGAGATGCAATGATTGCTGGGTTTTTCCCTCTCTACACTTTGGGAACAGATCGCAGTCAGAGTGATGATTCTGGAGATGAACAGAACACACCGTAAGTAACTCCTCATTTTATTTCCATTTACTGATTTGTTCTTGGGATGGGAAGCCCTTTATCTTCTCTATCCAAGCTGTCACTGCAGGGAACGAAGTGATCTGATTACAAACATCCTGAGTCATTGACACGAGTTCTGTACTAAAAAGCTTCAGACAGATTTTCTTCCCCACAGACAAGTGGTTTGAGATCTCTTTGGTAAAATTTACATTGGGAGGACATGAAGGAAAATTCTTATTGTAGGCTGGTGGCTCATGACTATAGTCTTAACTACTCAGGAGGCTGGTATGTGAGAGTTGAGGTTTGAAGCAAGCCTGGGAATAAAACTACATGCAATTTTATCTCCAATTAACTATCTAACACTGGAAGGAGATTTGTAGGTCAAGTAGCAGAGTGCTAGCCTTGAGGAAATGAGCTCAGGGACAGTACCTGGCCTCTGATCTCAAGCACCAGGACACACACACACACACACAGATAGCAAGTGAGAGAGAGAGAAACACATATGCACACTCTCTTTTATTTTAGACAAGTTTCAAACTAAGCACAGTGTCATTACTTCATGTCAGATACAATCCACAGTCCAGGCATAAACCAGGGACTATAAAATATCCCTTATGATAGAATTTTATCTGCTCACAGTAGTTTTTACTCATGCACATGTATATCCCTGTTTTTCAACCTGGAGTAGAGAGTCACAATAATAAAACACTACCCAAAAGAAAGGAAAAGAACAGAACAAAAAGAAGAAAAGTGAGACAATAATGGCTGTATGGAACTTCAAGAAACTGTAGTCCATACCTATTGCAAGAGAAATTGTCATTGCCTCTATCATTCTCATTCTTTTTCAAGTGTTTGTGTGACATGTATATCCTGAGTTTCCTACAAACAGTTGGAAGCCACAGTGGCAAGGATAAAATATTTTATTTTCCCTGCTAGAGAAGACATGTGTCTTTATCTTATATGTCACTGGCATATTTGCTTAGCTTTCTTTCTTTTGTGCTGTGTTGAGAACCCAGGGCTATTGTATCTGAGCCTTTTGGCTCAAGGCTACTGCTCTACTACTTGAGCCCCAGCTCCATATCTGCTAGTTTTTTGGTTGTTAAATGGAGATTAAGATTCTCACAGACATACTTGCCCAAGCTAAGTTCAAAACATAATCCTCAGATCCCAGACTTCAGAGTTGCTAAGACTACAGAAATGAGGCTTCAGTGCCAGTCTTAGCTTATTTTACTTATGCCTCACTATCTACACAGGTTGTGCTGACTTTCCTTCTCTGAATTTCCCAAAATAGGTTTGAATCTTTTGGTTACTGTGCTAAGATACATGCATTAAGTATTACAGTTTAAGCTGGTGGATATTTCTTATCTATCCACAGATAAGAAGAGAAGTATGGTCTAGGTTAAGTAAATTATTATGCATGGTATTGATAGCATATAGCAATATTTATTCACAAAGTCTTTCTTGTAGGTAAATGGACCACTGCAACTAGATGTCAGTGGGTGAGAGATTTGACTGAACTCTACATCCATTGATATTCTGACAATGATTCTCAATTGTTATACAATATGATACTTGAGCTAACTGGTTCATATTGTTCCACCTTCCTTTTCACATACTTTGATTAGAGTCACCTTCTCTACTTATGGCCATGTTTATACCTTGTCCCACATCCTTTTTTCTCTCCCATATCTCTAAATTTACCTGTTCATTTTCAGCATACTTAGGTCACTAGCATTACAGGTAGGAACCACTAATGATTGGTTTGTGTTGCACACTTAATTGGCCTTGTCTCTCAAGGCTGATGCTCTATCACTTGAGCCATACCTCCACTTCTAACTTATTTCTGGTTACCGGAGAGAAGAGTGTTATGGACTTTTCTGTTCCAGCTGGCTTTCATTCAAGATCCTTAGACATCACCCTCTCATTAGCTAAGATTATAGGCACAGGTAGACCAATATTTAATTCTCATATGCCATCCACAAAATGGCAATTCTTTTGGATTTTTAAAATTTTTTCACTTAATTTGTAAATTAGTACAAATTATGATTTGAAGGGGTTCCACTGTTATATTTCCATAGATGCACACCGTATACTTGGAACAAATTTACCTCTTCCTTAACATATTTGTTACTAAATTAATTAAACAATGATTTTCAGAAGGTACTTCTATGTTCCAGAACATTTGCATGAAAACTAGTTGGTTTGTTTTATAAAGAGGTGGATCCAGGTACAAATGTTCAGGAATGACTAATAGGACTGTAATTTATTTACCTATGAGTATATTTAAAAATTCATCACTGAAATGGGAAGACTCTAGTTCTCATTGCATTTATGGGAAGACCTTTACCAAGACAGAAATAAACAATGAAAATATAAACTCAATCTATCCCCATGGGAAAATTTAAGGTACTAATCCACAGGCTCCTTCAATAAGTTTTTTTTAAAAAACTGGAAGTTACAAGTATTTAATTAACAAATGAATTACTATATCAGAAATATCAACTCCTCTACCACAGGAGAGCAGCATTTTTATGCCATGATTTTATGTGTCTTTTTTTTTCTGCCAGTCCTGGGCCTTGGACTCAGGGCCTGAGTACTGTCCCTGGCTTCTTTTTGCTCAAGGCTAGCACTCTACCACTTGAGCCATAGCTCCACTTCTGGCAGTTTTCTATATATGTGGTGCTGGGGAACTGAACCCAGGGCCTCATGTATACGAGTCAAGCACTCTTGCCACTAGGCCATGTTCCCAACCCCTATGCCATGATTTTAGAATGCATCTCCAGCTCAGACATTTTTGTATGCTTGGTATCATCGTAACATAAACTGGAGTGACTCAACACATAAGAGTTTTCACACAGGTGAGGCTAATTATGCCAAGATAATAGTAATAGAATATTTGGTGCCTCATGAAATCCTGTTCTATGTTTAAGGGACAACAAGTTTTTTCGGTGGTACATTTGGTAATGGAGAATAAGTAAGCTCTTTCTCTGCTTAAGTATGTTACTGAATCTCATTCATGACAAATTCTCTTCACATCCTTACCTAATCCTATATACAAGCATGAGACACTGCACTCACATCACATTCCAAGTGGGTATAATATTTACACATCCATAAAAATGATGACCTTTGAAATACTCCTCTTGAATTTCGATTCTCATTCCCCAGGCTTAACTTCAAGAACTACCAGTTTGTTTTGGCCTTGACTTTTGCTGTTGAAGAAATCAACCAAAACCCTGCGCTTTTACATAACATGACTCTGGGGTTTGATATCTCTAATGTTCAAATAGAAGCTTGGAAAGCATTTAAAAATCCCTTTGTTAGCTTCTTTGGGAAATACAACATTCCAAACTACTCCTGTAAGAGAGAGACCAAGGCTATAGCAGTACTAACAGGACCATCAGGATTAACATCAGCCCAAGTTGGGACATTTCTGGACCTCTACAGATTTCCACAGGTGAGAGTGGGTAGTAGTGGAGTGATATTGAAAAGAAATGTCTAATTTGGTGTCATACCAGGAATAAGAAGAAAATGAGAGGAAGAGACCAGATTTATGAACCTATGAAGTTTATGATACTAAAACTGAACAATTTAAGGTAATGGTAAAAGTTATGAAAGCTAATGGTAAAGGTTATTTGGTAAAGGTGATGAAAAAGTTTGAGCAGACAAATGTGTTATTTGGAGTTTTTAATCTTTATCAATTATTTTCTTTTGAATACCAGGAAATGAAAAATGACTTTAGTTTGTAAAAATAAGTTGAGCTGGGTGCTGGTAACTCACAAGTGGAATCCTAGCTACCCAGGACATATACTACTAATTAACCAGGAAAACGAAGGGAATAAAATGTGGTTGAAGTAGTAGAGTGCTAGCATTGAGGAAGAAAAGCAAAGGAAGTGCAGAGGCACTAGGTTCTCGCCCCTGTACTAACAGGCACACACACGTGCACACATACACACTCAAAAACATGACCAAGGTATTGTGTTGAATAAAGAAGTCAAGCTCACAAAGAGAAAAGGAGCATTTCTCCTCTTACATGTGAAAGTGTAATCTAAAATATGACATAAATATGGATCACATACATATCCATTTGCATATATACAAGGTTAAGCTGTAAAGTATAGTACCTACAGGGGTGGAATTACCTGGTATAACCACTCTGGTCAACTAACAGACAGTATAAAAAATGAACACTAGAAAAATGAATCATACTTTGTCTGAAAGAGGATAGGTGTTAAGGGAATGTGCAAAAGAACATATAGCTAGTGAGTACATGTGAAGGAAAATACAATATTCAGTGTACTTATGTACAAATACAATTAGGAAAGTCAGGGCATGGGTTGGAATGATATAAATATATATATATAATATAAAAATATATTTAAATATATATATAAAGATCTGATAGAAATAGTGACAAAGATCAAGAGGCATTGTACAAACAAATTGATATGTCACAGAAATACTAAAATTTAAATACTAAAAGAAAAACCTTACATCTACTTCAATTAGTTACTTAACATACATCGTGTCTGAGATTGTGGTGCATAGAAATCTTCTCATTCATGAAGCATTCAATTTTCATTCCCTCTAGCTTTCCTTTGGGCCTTTTGATGATGGCCTGAGCGACCATAACAAGTTCTCTGCTCTATATCAGATGGCCCCAAAGGACACATCGATGGCCACTGCCATGGTCTCCTTACTGCTTCATTTCAGCTGGAACTGGGTGGGACTGTTAACACTACAAGATGAGAATGCTCTATGGATTCTTCCTGTATTGAAAGAAGAGATGGCCAAGAACAGAGTTTGTGTAGCCTTCCAGCTAGAGATCACAAACTATGCCATGTCATTTAAATTCTTGTCGTTTTATGACCAGATTAATAAATCTTCAGCAAATGTCCTTGTCATATATAGTGATAATGAATCCCTACTATATCTAATTATGTATGTTGAGCAGTATTTATTAAAAGGAAAAGTTTGTATCGTGAACTCACAGTGGGATTTAACCATGAGGAAGAGATATTTCATACTGGGTACCTCCCATGTTCCTCTGTTTTTTTCACACCATCACCCAGATGTTCCCGGATTCACAGATTTTGTCAAGGCAGTGAACCCTTCCACATACCCAGAGGACTTTTTCCTTGCTTGGCTGTGGTTTCTCTCTTTTAATTGCTCAGATTCTGAGTCTGACTGTGTAACATGGGAGAACTGTCTTCGTGATGCCTCCTTGGATTGGTTGCCTGGGCACATTTTTGACACGACTATGTCTGGAGACAGTTACAATATATACAATTCTGTATATGCTGTGGCCCAGGCTCTCCATGAAATGCTTTTTCATCAAGCAGAAGTACAAACCATGGGAAACAGAAAAGAGACAGTGCCTTCTCCTGCACAAGTAAGGCCTTCTGTTTCAGGTACCACACACGATGAGGAGTCATTCCTTAGATGGTTTTCTTAGCATATGAAACATTTCTGGTATCTTTCCAAAACCCAAGAAACTATAATTGTTTAAATGTCTGTGAACTATTGTAGACATATGTTCATGTGCTTTTCAGGAAACACAGACCAGTAACAAGGACAAAACCAATTCCATGTTCTGTAAATTCTGTCAGTTACAAATGGCCTCAGCATACACATACCTGATGGTTTGAAAACTATAAATACACCCTTTTATTTTGGCCAGTCCTGGGGCTTGGACTCAGGGCCTGAGCACTGTCCCTGGCTTCTTTTTGCTCAAGGCTAGCACTCTGCCACTTGAGCCACAGTGCCACTTCTGGCCATTTTCTGTATATGTGGTGCTGGGGAATTGAACCCTGGGCCTCATGTGTATGAGGCAAGCACTCTTGCCACTAGGCCATATCCCCAGCCCCTAAATACACCCTTTCCCTATGAGTTTCTTACATAGTAGCAAAAGATGACCTGCTGAAGGAAACATCCATATTTTTGATGAGTTAATTAGTTTCATTGTACTTTAGGTATTACCATATAGCAAACACAAACTAGAGACATTAATAAAGTTAGTGCTTGTGGCAAACTGGAGATAAGAAATTAAGAATTGTCTCATTCTTGACTATTTACAAGGAATTAGTTTCTCTTCAAAATATTTGTACTCATTTTGATTTAGAAATTTTATTTTTATTCTTCCATAGATTTTCCTCTGGTGTAATACTTGAGGTGTCTGTATTATTCCTGAGTTCGGATCCAGAAATTAAAGACAATGAGGAGATTTTTCTTAGTTCAGGTTATCTGTGTTAACTCTGGGATGTACTTAACCATAAGATGATGTATCTTTCTAGCTGCACCCTTTTCTGAAGAATATCCATTTTCATAATCCTGCTGGAGATCAAGTCATTTTGGATGAGAAAAGGAAACTGGAGGCAGATTATGACATAATGAACATTTGGAATTTTCCAGAAGGTCTTGAACTTAAGTTGAAAGTAGGAAAGTTTTCTCCTTGTGCTCTACAAGGTCAGCAACTGTCTTTATCTGAAGATATGGTAGAGTGGGCCATAGGAACCACAGAGGTGGGTTGGATTTAGTTGTAATGATTATAAGGACACATAAAGAAAGCAAAATTATATATATATATGTTATATATAAGTTGTATATAATTTACACATATAAAATTTTATATATATATATATATATATATGCGCCAACAACTTACTCCTTGAATCACACGTGATCTGGTGGCTGAAATCTAAATATCATGATTTGATATCAGTCCAAGCAGAAACACCTGTGACACTCTTATCTTCATTTAACCACCACAAAAAAGCAATTTGGGGTGCTGGTGGCTCCTACCTGTAATCCTATGTGTTCAGCAGGTTAACATCTTCACTTCTAAGCTTACAGATCAGTTTAAAGCCTGACCTTGGAATACAATCTGTGAGGTTCTTATCTCAATTGATCACTAAAAGATCAGCTGGAGTTGTGGATCAAGTGGTAGAGCGCTAACCTTGTGCAAACAAAGCCCACTGACAGTGTCCAGAACTTCAATTCAAGCCCCAGAATAAGCACCATAATGAAAAAAAAATTCAAAGTTCCTTATGCTGATTTAGAATACGGTCATCAAATATGAATTGCGTATTTCTTAGCATGTTTCTCACACTGTCACAAAGCACCTGAAGATTCACTTCAGGTGGCATAAAGGTGTATCTTGCTCCCTTCTGTGGAGGTGTCCTTCAATACATAGTTGGCCAGGAAATTAGGCATGTTCTGTGAGAGGAATCATGGAAAGAGTTGTGGCCACTGGAAAAGTCAGAAGCAGATACTATACGTTTGAGGTTCACATAACCCTAAAAAGGAAATCTGTGCAATCTTTACAGTATCATTTTAATGATTCAAAGAGGATTCTTCCACCTTGCTCTTCACAAATTCACCTATGATTAGAAGACACCACATAAAGGCATGAATTGAAGCAAACCACTAATCTCTGATCCTTTAAAGGTCTCATACTTCTCAACAGTCTAGAGGTCAAGGCTATGCTACATTAGCCATTTGGAATCACATGGTATAAAATCTATAACAGCATTCAATTTACTGACTGGATTTGTATGCATAGATTACTGTGATTAATAATCTAATTCTTTAAAATAATGAACATTTTGGAGTCTTAGGTCTAAATATGAAGAGTTTCTGATACCTGTCAGGTTTCCATCAGCCTCCTCAGTCTGTCTGCAGTGAGAGTTGTGGTCCTGGATTCAGGAAATCCACTCAGGAGGGAAAGGCTGCCTGTTGCTTTGATTGTACCCCTTGCTCAGAGGATGACATTGCTAATGAGACAGGTAAATTAGTGGGTGAGGGAGAAATTCATACTTTCTCTTAGATTCCCCCAATCCATAAAAGTCAATGCAAAATGTCTTATATTAGAATTATAGAATCAAATACCTCCTTCCTTCACTTAGTGATTTAATTGCAACAATGGATGATACAGCTTTTTGAAAAAAAGAAACAAATCAGGATCTCTGAATTACAAACAGGATTCATTTTTTTCAACCCTTTTGTATGCTTTTTTTAATCCAACTTGTCAGTAACTAAGTTTGCTATCATATGAAGTGCAAAGCCTTGTTGAGTATAAGCTTTCCATGTTCTTCAAATTTACTTTTAAAACACAAAGGAAACACAAACGTTCACATCTTTGTTTCCTTGTGCCCAGAACTGCTCTTGCATTAGAGCAAGTGATCTTGGTTAGGTTTGGTGTTAAGATGCAGGAACAACTGTAGTGTATAGTATGCATTTATACCTTCAATGAGTAATTGGATTCTGGGTTCCCCACTGCTTTACGGTTGTGTGGGACAGAAAAATATAAAACTTCAGCAGTAGGGTCACAGTGCTCTTATGTATACTGTGAGGAGTAGTACAGGGAAATGCAAGTTTTACTATCCACAATATTGAATGAGGTATTTGAGTTATGCACACAAGTTGAAAATTATTATTCCAGCATAAATGATTATGAAGATATTACAAATGGAAAAAATAATACGTATGATAGTCACTGCAAGTAATTAAGTTTCAATCAGGCTGAAAAAAGGAGAATGTAGGAACTAGTAATGGATCATGATAAAGACATAAAATAATACTGGAGATGTCAAGTGATTATTGGTAATATTTACTTTGTGCTAGTAAGTATTGACATGTCAGGATTATCTCTATTTAGGGATTTCCTAGTATCCTTTTATGTACTGAAGAGTGATTAACAGTTACTTGATTTCCTTACCAGACATGGAGCAGTGTATGAAGTGTCCAGATCATCAGTATGCCAACACACAGAGAAACCAGTGCCTCCTAAGAGCTGCAAGCTTCCTGGCTTATGAGGAGCCATTAGGGATGGCCTTGGCCTGCATGGCTCTTTGCTTATCTACTCTCACAGCAGTTATTCTTAGGGTCTTTGTGAAACATCACAACACCCCCATTGTCAAGGCAAATAACCAGGGTCTCAGCTACATCCTGCTACTCTCCCTCATCTTCTGTTTCCTCTGTTCCTTGCTCTTTATTGGACATCCCAACACAGTCACCTGCATTCTACAGCAAATGACATTTGGAGTTACATTCACCGTAGCTGTTTCTGCTGTCTTGGCCAAAACTGTAACTGTGGTTCTGGCCTTCAAGGTTACTTCTCCAGGGAGAAGGATGAGGTGGTTGCTGGTGTCAGGGGCTCCTAACTTCATCATTCCCATCTGCACCCTGATCCAGGTGACTCTTTGTGGATTCTGGCTGGGAACCTCTCCTCCATTCATTGACACAGATGCACACTCTGAACATGGCCAACTCATCCTCCTGTGTAACAAGGGCTCCCTCACTGCCTTCTACTGTGTCTTGGCATACCTGGGCTCCCTGGCCCTGGCCAGCTTCACTGTGGCTTTCCTGGCCAGGAACCTGCCTGACACCTTCAATGAAGCCAAGTTCCTGACCTTCAGCATGCTGGTGTTCTGCAGTGTGTGGCTCACCTTCCTGCCTGTCTACCACAGTGCCAAGGGCAAGGTCATGGTGGCTGTGGAGGTCTTCTCCATCTTGGCCTCCAGTGCAGGGCTCCTGGGCTGCATCTTTGTCCCCAAGTGCTGCATCATCTTGATAAGGCCAGATAGAAATGTTTTGCATGGCTTCCGGGACAAAACACATTTTCACAAAAACACTGACTTCTTGGAGGAGAGACATTAAAAGTCTCATTAAAATACAAACTTTGGTAGGAAATAGGTTATAATGCAGTATTACACAGGGATTTCCAAATACATTGCACTGAGTAGTCTCACACTTTATTTATCATTAAGTTCTAATAAAGATTTTACCATGAACATTTCATTCACAAGTACTGATTACTTGAATTGAAATGATGACTTTACATCCATTTCAACTAGTAAACAACTTCTTTTATGGGTTATACTAGGCCACAGAGGAAGAGGAATGAACAACATTCCTGAAGATAAAATGGGCAAAATCATACATCCTGAAGAAAACAGTCAAATGAGCAGAGAATATCACCCACTTCTGCCTGGCAGGAATTCTCTAGATAAATGGAATTCATATAGAGATAAAAACCTATGTTAAGAACTGTGATTCCAAAACAAAATGTAATATTAGGAATCATTAGAGGAGTTATTACATTTTACTAAGTAGTAAATCACGAAAAATATACAAAAATATCCTTGGCTTTCCAAGGGAGCAGAGAACACATAGAGAACACCAAATTACAGTAAGTACTGAAAGCATCAGAAAAAAAATTATATATATATGTATATATATAACCTGTAAAAACTAAACAAATAGAAAACTTACAAATATACACACTAGTCTCAGAAGATCAATGATCACATTCAATTTGAATTATCTGCATATAGTACATATAGTACATAAAACAGAGGCAATAAACTAGAAGATGAGGACCAACTTTTGCTGTTTTACAAGAAAAAAAAGGTTTCTTTCTGGGGCACGCCTTGCGTCTTTAAGAGGCAATTAGCTGGCCCCGACTGTTTTCCCAGCTGTGGGGTTGTGGGGCTACTGCACCAGAACCTGGAAGGGGTTGTCCTACATAGCCCCGCCTGCCTTCCAGGTTCCAAGGAAAGGAAAGGTGGTTCTAGTTGGCCCCGCCTCCCAGCCTTGGAACCACGTGTAGCCAAGATGGCACCAAGATGGTGAACCCAGAGGCGGTCCTGTGGGCTGTGAAGTAGAATTAGGATTAGTCCCTCGGCCCTCCACCCTTGACGAACAGCTCAGGCCGCCCCTCATAGCCCCTAGCTAGGTGCACTACACCCCTCCCCTTCCTGCCGCTCTCTGACCCTTTTAAGAGTGTGACTCCTCCCAATTAAACCGAGATTGCAAGACCTTTCTCCCAGGATGTCTGATTGTCCTCCAGCGAAGATGGGCTGGGTGCAGGCAGTTCATCGACTCTTTACCTTTTCTTGTTTCACCTTGTTTGTGGCATGCTTCCCCGCCTCTCCCACTGGCCAGGAGAGCGCTGCAGGCGAAGGACCCCAACAGCTGGTGCGCAATGTCGGACACGAGGAAGCGTAGGTTTAGAAACTACTGGCGAGCAAAGTCAAGCGAGTTCCGAGAGGTAAGGGTATTCCCGGAAAGGATGAGGCAATCTGAAAATCAGCATGGTGATCTGGCACTCTGGGTGCTGCATTTCACACAGACCATAGCACTAGACATTTCAGACTCCCAGGCCAAAAGTCTCCAGGAGGCCTTGACACATGCCGCACCCATGTTGGCGGCTGGCGGCCTTTTCAGCCTGGCTACTTGGGAGGGAAACAGCCTTCCCTCTGCCCAGGAGGAGAGGAGTTCAACGCCTCACTCCGATGAGCCATAGATGAGCCTTGGCCTGATCCCCCAGATCCCGGACCAAGTGCCTCAGCCCTGGGACGCGTGGCAGACAAGCAAGGTGGGGTGGTGTGGCCTCCGCCACCTCATCACCCCTCTTCCACCAGAGTCAGAGGCTTCCCACCATCTTGCACGGACCTGGGAGAGAGTCTTTGCAGCCTGTGTGTGGGGTCAGGGTAAACAGCCTGGAGGCAATGCTGACTCTTATTGCCAGACTCTAAGCCAAAAAAGACTTTACTTCTCCAGTTTTCTCTCCTGTGCTCTCATAAACATTATAGGATCAAGGGACCAGAGTCATTTTGGAACGAATGCTCAAATGTGGCTACAAACCTCAATTTTCCTTACCCAGGATTAATATCTGCTTTATAGGATCCAGGTCGACATGTGTGTTAGCTGTGTGGTCTGGGGTGTTATGTGGCTACAGGAAGCCACCTCCACAGTCTGCTACCAAACTAATATCTTTAACCCGTCTGTATAGAAATTTGCAGGCAACCCAGATGATTCGGGATGGAAGAAGCTGAACATTGTCCTGACCCTTTGATCTCTTGATTGTTATTCATTTGTGCTCTCTAACACCTGCCGGTAAGGTTAAATAATATGATATGACTTGATTTAATGGCACCTATACTTTGGTGGAGTTACAAAAACTGTTAGGTGAGATTAACTGGTTAAGTCCTTGGCTTCACCTGCCTACAGAGGATCTGCTTCTGCTTTTTGACTCTCTAAAGGATAAAGCCCCCACTGATGTTATCACAATAACTCCATCACATCAAGTCATATTTCAAAAAATTCAGACGTCCTTAAATAATGAACAATTGGCTCATTATTGGCCCGAATGCCCCCTTTGTCTCTGGATCCTTCCCAGCTCAGAGCTTCCCTCAGCCGCCATTACTCAGGCAGGCAAGCCTCTCCAATGGATGCATGCATCAGTAGGAGGGGCTCCCAGGGTTTCCTCCCAGCTAGACCAGCTAGCTGACCTGGTAATTAAGGGCAAGGATATTTCTCTGAGACATTATGGGCTGGATCCTGGTGTGCTAGTTATTCCCTACCAGCTGTCAGATTTAGAGTGGGTTAAAAGAAACCATAACCAGTATATAATGCCTTAAAGGGTTTCATGGGGAAGTTGGACTGCCATTATGGCACTTCAAGATGGGTAACCTCATTTTCAAGGTTACAGTGGACTCCCCCCATACTTTTCTCTACCAAACCTCTTATTAAACCTGTAAATGTTTTTAGTGATGGAGGAAAAGTGGGGTCTGTGCGATGGTATACTTCACCTCCTCCCTTGCCAATAGGAAAGAAAGCACCCACTATTTTGAGCCATTTACAGGGTCGGCACTGTTTAAGGAACTGTACGCAGTTGCCCTGGCACTAACCCATGTTCAGCAGCCGATGAACCTGTTTTCTGACAGTTTGTATGTAGTTAATTTGTTACCAACCCTAGTGTCCTCATACATTAAACTTGCCCATCCAGGTGAAAGTGCCCAGCATGCTGAAAGCCATTTTCTACAATATTTTGCCATCCTGGGGCTACCCCTACAGGTAAAAACAGACAAAGGGCCTTGCTTTATAAACAAACCATTACAAAAATTTTTTCTAATGTGGAATATTAAACACACCACTGAAATACCGTACAATCCAAGGGGTCAGCCATAATCAAGAGGCATAACAAGACCCTAAAGGACCAATTAATAAAACACAAGTGGGAGGCAGCCCCCATGACCAGCTAAGAACAGCCATACTTACATTAAATATTTTAAATTTCTCCAAAGACCAACCTCTGACGGCTTTTCAGAGACATTAGTCAAATAAGACACCTTATTTAAAGGTGGAAGGACCCCCTTACTGGGATCATGACGAGGTCCTGACCCACTAATGAGTGTGGGAAGGGGCTTCGGATGTGTTTTCATGGTTAGGGAACCAAGCCCAATTTGGGTACCTGCTAGAGACCGAAAATATTGTTCACCAGAATAATTACCCAAGAGCACTCTCTTGAGGTATGCCTTATCCTCGTTCTCTCTAGGAAAAAAAGACCGTGGTGGAAGTCTTCTTGCTCTTCCCTGGAAATTCGGGAAACATGCCTGCGTGTATCAGCAGTGGACAACAGCAGAGACACCAACCTCCCTTCCTTCCAGTGCCCAGCTCTGCTTGCTTCTTGGACTCTACCTCAATGTCTTTCATGGTGCAATGTTCTCTGTGGCAATGTATCACCTACAGCTGTGCAAAAGAACTGGAATTTGCACTGTTACTTCCTTTTTGCCTTTCCCCTGTTGCTGAGCTTAGGGGTCCCCATTGTGGGGGAATAGGCGTTAAGGGTCTTGGCACCTTGCTTCAATGTTTATGAAAAACTGTCCACTAATGATGTGTTAAGTTGCTAGCACCTTGGCTGCCATGGACCTCCAGAATTGCCAGGGCCTGGAACTGGTGCTAACTCACCGCCAGAGAAGGGGGACGCTGCCTGTGTTAACCTAAGCGGCGCTGAAAAGGACTAAACTCCAATTTTCCCTAGACTAAGCTAAATGGGTGGCTCTCTCACCTTCTCCCCCTTGTGGGAGAGACCCCCCATGGTTCTAGTGTTTCCAATTGCCTTGTGTTCATATTTGCATCTGGGTTTACATTTGCCTCTGTGTTTACACATGACCCTTGCTAGGGTAAATAGGCTACCCTATTTTTTTTTTCAAATTTTTATCATCAAACTGATGTACAGAGAGGTTACAGTTTCAGACGTTAGGCATTGGATACATTTCTTGTACTGTTTGTTACCTCGTCTCTCATACCCCCCTTCCTCCTCCCCCTTTCCCTTTCCCACCATGAGGTGTTCAGTTCACTTACACCAAACAGTTTTGCAAGTATTGCTTTTGTAGTTGTTTGTCTTTTTTTTTTTACCCTGTGTCTTTCAATTTTTGTATTCCCTTTCAATTTCCTAGTTCAAATACCAGTATACACGGTTTCCAATATACTCAGATAAGATTACAAATATAGTGTAGGTACAACCACAGGAAGGTGATACAAGAACATCATCAATAATAGAAGCTACAGATACACATGGGGCATTGAAAGTAGTTACAACTGTGATATAACAATCATTTCCATAACATGGAGTTCATTTCACTTAGCATCATCTTATGTGTTCATAAGGGTATAACTATTCAGCTCTTGTGATGCTCTGCCATGACTTGCCTAAACCTGTAGTAATTATTCCCAATAAGGGAGACCATAGAGTCCATGTTTCTTTGGATCTGACTCATGTCACTTAGTATAATTTTTTCCAAGTCCTTCCATTTCCTTACAAATGGGGCAATGTCATTCTTTCTGATAGAGGCATAAATTCCATTGTGTATATGTACCACATTTTCCTGATCCATTCGTCTACTGAGGGGCATCTGGTTTGATTCCAGATTCTAGCTATGACAAATTGTGCCGCGATGAACATTGTTGTGCTGGTGGCTTTTGTGTGATTTTGTTTGTGTTCTTTTGGATAGATACCCAAAAGTGGGGCAGCTGGGTTATAGGGGAGTTCTATATTTAGCCTTCTGAGGAATCTGTATACTGCTTGCTAGAGTGGCTGAACCAGTTCATATTCCCACCAACAATGAAGTAGGGTTCCCTTTTGGCCACACCACTCCAACAACTGTTATTGTTACTTTTCTTGATATATGACATTCTTACTGGGGTGAGATGGAATCTCAATGTTGTTTTCATTTGCATTTCTTTTATGGCCAGTGATGTAGAGGACTTTTTCATATGTCTCATGGCCATTCTCATTTCCTCATCAGAGTAGTCTCTTTTTAAGTCTATAGCCCACTTGATGAGGGGGCTATTGGTTCTTTGAGGTTTTGTTTTGGAGGAAGGTAATTTTTTTAGTTCTGCATATATTTTAGAGATGAGGCCTTTGTCCTTTGAATGGCCGGTAAAGATCTTCTCCCAGTCTGTGGGCTTTCTGTTTATCTTGCGAGCTATATCTTTTGCCATGCAGAAGCTCTACAGTTCGATGCAGTCCCATTTGTCCAACCTTTCTTTGATTTGTAGCATCTCTGGGTCTTTGTTAAAGGATTTCCGTCCTGCGCCAAGGAGCCCAAGTGTTTCTCCTACTCCTTCGTTCTTTCAGGGTGTCTGTTTTGATTTCGAGGTCTTTAATCGATTAGGAATTGATTTTGGAGCAGGGTGATATATAAGGATCTAACTTTAGTTTGTTGCATGTGTTGAACCAGTTTTGCCAGCACCATTTGTTAAAGAGGCTATCTTTCTTCCAAACTGTTGTTTTAGCTCCTTTATCAAAGATTAAGTGGGTGTAGTTGTGTGGGTTCATTTCTGGGTCTTCAATTCTGTTCCATTGGTCTTCAGGCCTGTTCCGGTGCCAATACCAAGCTGTTTTTATTACTATAGCTTTATAATACAGCTTGAAGTTGGGTATTGTAATTCCTCCAGCACTGTTCTTTCTGCTTAGGATTGTTTTTGCTATTCTAGGCCTTTTATTGTTCCATATAAATTTCTGAATTACTTCCTCTATTTCATTTAAAAAAATGGTGTTGGGATATTAATGGATATTGTATTGTATTTGCAGATAGCCTTTGGCAATATTGCCATTTTGATTATATTAATCCTCCCAATCCAGTAGCATGGGAGGTTTTTCCATTTCCTTAATTCTTACTTAATTTCGTTTTTCAAGGTTTTAAAGTTCTCCTCAAAGAGGTCTTTCACTTCTTTGGTTAGGGTTATTCCTAGGTATTTTATGTTTTTGGGGGCTATTGCAAAAGGAGTTGCTTTCCTGATTTCAGCCTAGGTCTTTGGGTCATTAGCAAAGAGAAAAGCCGTTGATTTTTGAAGGTTTATTTTATATCCTGCAATTTTGCCAAAGTTTTGGATCAGCTCTAGTAGCTTGGGGGTAGAATCTGTGGGATTCTTTAGGTATAGGATCATGTCATCTGCGAAGAGAGAAAGTTTAAATTCATCTTTTCCTATTTGGATCCACTTTATGTTTTCTTCTTGCCTAATTGCTTTGGCTAGGAATTCTAGTACTATGTTAAAGAGAAGGGGAGAGAGTGGACATCCCTATTTTAAAGGGAATGGCTTTAGTTTTTCACCATTTAGACTTATTCTTGCTGTTGGTTTGTCATAAACTGCCTTGATTATATTCAGGAATGTTCCCTGGAATCCCAGTTTTTCCAGGCCTTTTAGCATAAATGGGTCCTAGATTTTATAGAATGCTTTTTCCGCATCCAGAGATAAAACTAGCGCTGGTTGATGTGATGGATTACATTAATTGACTTGTGTATATTAAACCAACTTTGCATCCCTGGGATGAATCCAGTTTTATCATGGTGTATGATTTTTTTGTTGACCTGTTGAAGTCAATTGGCCAGAAATTTGTTGAAAATTTTTGCGTCTATGTTCATCAGGGAAATCAGTCTATAGTCCTCTTTCTGTGATGAGTCCCTGCCTGATTTGGGGATGAGGGTTATACAGGCCTTATAGAATGTGTCTGGTAGTGAATGTTCTCTTTCAATTTCATTGAAGAGTTTGAGAAATATTGGTGTGAGTTCTGTTTTGAAGGCCTTGTAGAATTCTGCAGTGAATCTGTCTGGACCTGGGCTTTTCTTGGATGGGAGATCATTTATTGCCAGTTCTATTTCAATACTGGGTATGGGTTTGTTTAGATGGTTTAAATCTTCATGGTTTAGTTTGAAAATATAAATTTTCTAGGAAATCATCAATTTCTTCCAAGTTCTCGAATTTGTTGGCATAAAGGTTTGCAAAATAATCCCTTATTTTTTTTCTGAATTTCGCTTATTTCTGTAGTGATGTTACCTGTTTCATCTCTTATCTTGTTTATTTGAGTGTGCTGCCTTCGTTTTATGGTCAGGTTTGCCAGTGGACTGTCTATCTTGTTGCTTTTTTTTTAATGAATCCACTCTTTGTTTTGATGATTCTTTCGAAGGTCTTTTTCATCTCTAACTGAATTAATTCTGATTTGATATTATATATTTGCTTCCATCTATTGACTTGGGGTTTGGCTTTTTGTTCTCGTTCAAGGAAATTAAGGTGCTTCCTTAAATTATTGAGTTGCTGTTTCTTCAGTTTGTTGGTGTATGCACTCAGAGATATAAATTTTCCTCTGAGTACTGCCTTTGCTGTGTCCCAAAGGAGCTGGTACTTTTTGTCTTCTTCTTGGTTGAATTCCATAAACATTTGAATTCGGTTTTAATGTCTTCTATGACCCACTGATGGTTCAGCAGTGTGTTGTTTAGTCTCCATGAATTGTAGGATTTTCTGTGGTGGCTGTTTGAGTTGACTTCAAATTTTATTCCATTGTGGTCTGAGAGAATGCAGGGAATGGTTTTGATACTTCTGAATTTGTACAGATTTTCTTTATGCCCTAAAATGTGATCTATTTTGGAGAATGTACCATGTGCTGCGTGGAAGAATGTATATTCTGTTGTTGCAAAGTGGAATATTCTGTAGATGTTGATTAAGTCTAGTTGGTCTATGCAATTGTTTAGTTCTGTGGTTTCTTTGTTCATTTTTTTGGTGTGTTGATCTGTCCCGATGTGATAGTGGAGTGTTAAAGTCCCCAACTATCAATGTGTTTGGGTCTATGAGTGTTTTTAGAGTCAGTAGTGTTTGTTTAATGAAGTTCGGTGCGCCTGTATTTGGTGTGTAGATATTTAGGATGGTTATATCTTCCTGGAGGAGTGATCCCCTTTTTAGTATGTAGTAACCTTCTTTGTCTCTTCTTACCTTTTTTAATTTGAAGTCAATTTTTTCTGATACTAGGATTGCAACTCTGGCCTGCTTGTGGGTGCTGTTTGCTTGGCAGATTTGATTCCAGCCTTTCACTTTTAGAAGATGTTTACTTTTGCTGGATAGATGTTTCTCTTGGAGGCAGCAGAAAGATGAATCTTGATTTTTGATCCAACATATGAGCCTATGTCGTTTCATTGGTGCCTGGTGGTGAACCCGAAGGCGGCCCTGTGGGCTGTAACAAAGAATTAGGCCACCTCTTAGGATTGGTCCGTCAGCTCTCCACCCTTGACAGACAGCTCAGGCTGCCCCTCATAACCCCTAGCTAGTTGCGCTACACCCCTCCCTTTCCTGCCTCTCTTTGACCCTTTTAAGAGTGTGACTCCTCCCAAATAAACTGAGATTGGGAGACCTTTCTCCCGGGATGTCTGATTGTCCTCCAGTGAAGGGGGGCTGGGTGTGGGCGGTTCGTCGACTCTTCACCTTTTCTTGGCTCGCCTCATTCGAGGCACGCTTCCCTGCCTCTCCTGCTGGCCAGGAGAGTGCTGGAGGCAAAGGACCCTGACACTTCTTAAATGTAAAGTCCATGATTCCTTAGCAGTGATCAGTGCTCCTTGGGATCAAGATCTGGGCAGCCCCGGACAGTGGGTGTTGAGGTCCTTATTTTCCAGTTAAGAGGCATCTGTGGTGTGGGTAAGCTGGGATCTGAACTCCCTACATGCCAAAGGTTGGGGCATAGTTAGAATCAGGATCCTTCTTGATATGAGGGTGTGGCTATACCTAGATTCCTCTACACTTTCCAGATCTTGGTATGTCTTCTTCAAGACTGGAACAGGTGGGAGTGGGAGGGGAGAGGTTTTCTGTGCTAACACAGGTGGCTGTTATCTGCCGCCTTGAATCGCTGCAGAGTGCTTGGGTGTGGGTGGCATGAAGTCAGTAGCCTTCCCAGGTATGTGGGGGTTCCAGCTGCAGAGATCCTGTTCTTAAACCAGCCTGAAATCACCCTGAGTTTTAATGACATCTCCAGTGTTGGGCTCTGGCTATACTTATAAGGGGTAGTCCGGAGAGGCCTGTCTCTTCTCCTGCCCTGGGGCTGCCTGGATGTTATCCACTCCTATGCTCTTCCGGGTCCAGAACCAGAAGAGGTAGCAAACCAGCCCCGCTTTCCACCTCTGCCACTTGTGGATATCACAAGGGCGCCAACCTGAGCCCAAGGGGGCAGTTCTGTGGGCTGTGATCTCCGTCTCTGGGGGAAGCTCTGTGACATCACTGTGATAGAGAGCTCAGATTAGCGACAGGCCCTCCCCTTCCCTCCATCATTACAGCTACAAATGTATTTGCCCTTTTCTTTATTAAACAGAAGTTGCAGAAACTTACACCAAAAAGCCCGCGTGACTTCCGTGTTGTTCTTTAAGTGTGCACTGCCAAGGGTTGCACATTGGGCCGCACTCCAGCTTTCCATCAGGCAGGTTGGAGCGGAAGTGTGCAAGGGTGAAAGGGATTCCCCGTTTGCCCTCCTAGTTATTATTCATTTGTGCTCTCTTCTGCCTGCTGGTAAGATGAAATTGTATGATTTAAATTAATGGCACATAGATCTCATTCAGTCTGCTGTTCTCTAAGTGTTATGACAGAACTCTGACAAACAGCTGTAGGTCAATTCTCGACAAGTTACAGGTGGGGCTCTGCTCCTATTGTTGTCCTTGTTGCTTTAATTGGACATAAAAATGGCTTTTATGTCTAGAAGTCCTCAGTTTGCAGTTCGAAGCCAGCCCGGACAGAAAATGTCTCTAAAACTCCATCTCCCAATTAACCAGCAAAGAGCCAGATGGGAAGCTTGTCTCAAGAGTACCAGAGAAATTCTGAAAGCGGCATCGTGGCTCAAGTGGTAGAGCACTAGCCTGGAGCAGAAGTACTCAGGGACAGTGCTCAGGCCCTGAGTTCAAAGCCCGTGAATGCCGGTGGGAGCATGCCATCCCAGCAACAAGAGCCTGGAGTCCTTGGACTCAGCCAGTCCAGGAAAGAGGGATATGGAGAGGAGTAAGAGGAGAATAATGTCACATCCAAAACGGAGTTGCCTTGTCTCGCCCTTTCAAACCTAATCAGAGCCAGGAGATCAGGATGAATAGCTGTACCTACCCAATACCCATACCTGTCCATTTTCCTTTTCCTGCCAGTTGTATATATGTATGTATGTGTGTGTGTATATATATATATATATATAGTATATATGTGTATATTTATTTATTTATTTATTTATTTTAGCCTCTGAATGACTACTCCAAACCAGACCACTATCCCTAAACACTTCCTTCAGCTATCCCTCCTTCCTTGTAATTGGCCACAATTGGTTTCATGTTCTGAATGGAACTTTTCTGGCTTATGCCCAGGGTATGTTCTCCTATGCCAGTCATATTAACTAGCCCTGTCAACTTGTCGGCCTTTTGCCTGACCTTTTCAAAAGTCTTAACAGAATAACATCCTTCACTGAGGTCACCACCTGGGAACTTGCAGTTCAAGGTCATCATCCTTCTACACTGCTGTGCCCAATGCAGATCTGGACCCTGGAGCTTCCCGATATGCCCAAGCTACAGGAGCTGGCCAGAGGAGACCATAACACCCTCTGACCCTAATAACCATTCTCATAGTAATGATGAGGACTTTTACCAACCCAACTGGATGCTACCAGGAAAATCAGGGGCCCCTGACTACTTCGCCCCCTTTCAGCAGAAAGTAGTTCCAGAAGAAATGACCTTCGCCCATACTCCCAGCCTGGTGCCCTCCTGTGTCATTTTTAAAAACAAAAAGGGGGGGAACCACCCCCATG
Source organism: Perognathus longimembris pacificus (assembly GCF_023159225.1). Classification (NCBI taxonomy): domain Eukaryota; kingdom Metazoa; phylum Chordata; class Mammalia; order Rodentia; family Heteromyidae; genus Perognathus; species Perognathus longimembris. The sequence continues at coordinate 30,221,037 of NC_063178.1, forward strand.
ACCAGTTAAGGACAGCTATGCTTACAATAAATATCTTAAATTTACCAAAAAAAATTTTTTAATATTCCCAAATCAGTGAAGGAAGGAGCCTTGTATGTGCCTTTCCCGATTAGGAAACCAAGCCCAGAGCACTCGCTCTGGAGAAATGTCTTCTTCTTGTTCTCTCTAGGAAAACAAGGACCGTGTTGGATTTCTGCTCTTCCATGGGAATATGGGAAGCCTGCCTGCGTGCATCAGCAGTAGACAATACCAGAGGCAGCCAGCTTCCCTTCCCTGTTTGCTTCCTGGACTCAGCTTGACATCTTTCTGGCCTAAACTTTTGCTGTGGCAATATTGCCTGCAGCCTTACAAAAAATTGGAATGGAGTATTATTACCTTGTTGTTTCCCTTTTGTCTCTCCCCTGCTGCTAAACTTAGGGGTTCTAGTTGGAGGGAAATAGGAGTTAAGGTTATTGACCCCTTGCCTCAATGCTTATGATAAAATGTTTTACTAACCACATGTGTTAAGTTACCAGCGCCTTGGCTGCTGTGGACCATCAGATTCTCCAAAGCTTGAACCTGCTTCTACCTCACCACCAGAAGAGGGGAATGCTGTCTACACTGTCTTGCGTGGTGCAAAAATGGGATGAGAACTCCAATTTCACCGGACTGAGCCAAATGGGTGGCTCCTTCACTTACCCTCCTTTTTGTGGAAGAGGCCCCACATATATCTTATGTCAACATTTGCCTCATGTCTACATGCGCCTTATGTTTACAGCGCCCCCTGCTATTTTAAAAAACAAAGGGGGAGATGTTGGGCTCTGGCTATACCTTTAAGGGGAAGTCCCAAGAGGCCTGCCTCTTCTCCTGCCCTGGGACTGCCTGGCTGTTATCCACTCCTATGCTCTTCCGGGTCCAGAACCAGAAGAGGTAGCAAACCAGCCACGCCTTCCACCTTGGCCACTTGTGGATATCACAAGGGCGCCGACCTGAGCCCAAGGGGGCAGTTCTGTGGGCTGTGATCTCCGCCTCTGGGGGAAGCTCCATGACATCACTGTGATGGACAGCTCAGATTAGTGACTCCAGGTCCCTCCCCTTCCCAACGTCATTACTGCTATAAATATATTTTCCCTTGCCTTTATTAAACAGGAGTTCCAGAAGCTTACCCCGAAACGCCTGTGTGACTCCTGTGTCATTCTTTAAGTATGTGAGGGGAGCAGGGGTGTCTCACGACTACGCACCATCAAGGATTGCACATTGGGCCGCACTCCAGCTTTGTGCCCAGTGGCACAGGGAAGAAACGCCCGAGGGTGAAAGGGGTCCTGACACTCCAGCTTTTTGTTTTGCCCAGTGAGGTTTTAGGTTTTGAAATTCCAAGTAGCACAGCTATACAAGAGCCATGTTGCAATATGCAGCAAGGCTGAGCTTGTCCTAACTCACTGCTGAGGAGTGGGTTTGCCTTTCCCTGCGTGGGCCTTCCATTTGTCACTAGGGAGGGGTAGAGTGGGGAATCAAATCCCTTTGCCCATTTCAAAAATGGCATTCATCTAGGTTGGGGGAGGTATTGCCCTTCCAGATGCAGTTCTCTGGGAGAAAGGGCAGATGGTTTTGGAGGGGAAGCACTCATCCGTCCCCTTGCTATTTCAGACCCTCTGTGATGGGGTGAATTGTCTCTATGTCCAGCTGTGACTGGCTGGGTTGTGGGCTCCCATTGCTGATGCTTAAGTTCATGCTGAAGGTACAAGTAAAGCCCTTGAGCTAGGCCTCCGCTGTTGCCACCTCTAATTCTGCTCCCCACTTCTTTGGTGTCTATCTCTGTACAATTATCACTACTGAGCTGGACTTCCTTGATGTGGAAAGCCTGAGGGGGAACTGAAACTATGCTTCTTCAGGCTGAGATGAATATGTTCCCTGTTGTCTTTTGGCCATCATCTCCTCCTCAATATTGAATGTAATCTCACAGCAGTGACAATGTCTATGAAGAAGGCTGAGAACAAATGCTGCTAAGAATGAAGGGAAAGGGAACAATTACATATGGTTCTTGTAACATCATACATGCATGTAGGAAATCCGTATGTAGGTCCCACAAGGAAGTATATAGAGCTTTATGATATGAAGCATGGCCACTACATCATGAGACTCAGGCCAACTGCATGTATGTGTGTAAATTATATACATATATGTATATAAATGTATACATATATGTATATATATATCACATATAGTAATAAGAATTTAAAAATTGTGACAAACATTATGAAATGTAATGAATACGCCTTTTTAATAAACCATTGACCATCTCATTAGGAAGGTTAGATTGTGGTCACAGCTTTGAAGTACCTCTGTTCTTAGGGGCCATTAAGGTGTCTACTGGGAATTTGGGTCTAACATAATTTGACCAGTAGAAGACATAACGTTGCTTTTAATATTTATTAAGGCTTAAGATAGAGCAGCATTTCATCTATTATCCATTTTCTCAGACAAATACATCACAATTTCATTTATGTATATAGAAAGTTTAGCAAATATTGCCATTTTTTAAAAATCTGTTTGCAAATCTATTTATGGTGACAGAAAAGATAGCCTGAGCTATTTCATTTCTTTTTGTGTAGGTTTTTTAATGACTCAACCATCGGCTACGATGGCAGATATAAGGGAGAATATGAAGATAGTATTACCTATGTGAATTTTTACAATATCACTTTTCTGTTACATCTTATCGTTATTTTATCCTCAATATGTGTGTGTGTGTGTTTGGCACTCAAAAGAGCAGATTTACCCCTTTGTACAGGGGGGTTACATTTATATACATAAGTTAATGAGTATATCTCCAGTCAAAAGTGTTACCCTTGCTCATGTATCTCCCCCTTTCCCTCCCCCCTCAGTCCCCACCCCCAAAGTTGTGCAGTTCATTTCCCACATATTGTTTTGTGAGTGTTGCTGTGACATTGGTTTGCCCTCCCTTTTCTCACCACTGGTTTGTTTCCTTTCCCTTCCCTAGTTCAAATAAACATATATACAGTGCCCAAGGTACAAGAATCAGATACAGTGACAACAGGGAGTACATCATAAGGTGGAAAAAAAAACAAAGAAAAAAGGAAAAAAAATTCATATCTCACATTAAAATCAACAGTAAATTGCCTGTTTGAAGGGGAAAGTTCAGAATATAAATGTCCAACAGATTTCCATATCAACTTTGACTTATTGACATGTAGTTGCTAGTTTCACCAGCATGGTTGCCTACCTTAGGCAATAGTAAACAAATACATTTGTGTACACGGAATTCTTATGGAGATATACTTGAATCAACTAGTAATGTTCTGTGTCTTTAATGGAAATTGAATGTGTGAACTGAACATCTGGGTATGGTACCCTAATAACTTTGGGTAATATGTCACTGGCAAAGATATTTTTGTGGCCATATCTCTTTGCATCTGACATGACATCCTCTGATGCAACCCAGGTGCATCCTCCCAACTGGCTTTCATGTAAATAGTTTCTTGACCCAGATGTTGGACCAAGAACATCAAAGTTAACTTCATCCCTGGGTCCTCCCTATCTTGGGGTCTTAAAGGAAATCAGCACCTGCAAAGAAGAAGGAGAATCTGCAAACATATTGTCCAATGCATGTTTTTCTCCTGCATACAAAGCCACAGATGCAGAGCCCCAGGAAAGAGTTTTACACATTCTTCCTGGGGATTTGCAAGAGGCTTCAATGTCAATGTCAATTAAAAGACTCATGTGCATCCATTCAAAGACATATGAATATATATATATATATATATATATACCGGACACTGTGGGTCTCAGCTCCAGAGAGAATTTCAGCTTGGCAGATGCTTCAGGGATGTGCCTTTGGATTTTCATACCTGTTTTTCTCCAGTTTCTCCTTCTTCTCAGATCCTTGGCAGCCACTAGCTGCTTTTCTACAATGAAGCACCAAGCACACATGGAAGGAGATGCGATGCTTGCTGCATTTTCCCCCTCTACACTTGGAGAACCGAGGGAAGTCACGGCGATTCTTCCAAGGATGAACAGAAGAAGCTGTAAGTATTTCAGCATTTTATTTCCAGTTAGTGTTTGGTTCTCAGGATGGGCCATGGCTGTGGAAACTCTGGCTGCATAGATGAATGCTCTCCATCTTCTCTACCCTGACCTCCCATCCCTAGTCACTAACAGCTTGGTTTCATTATGCTATTGTGCATCTATTCTTGAGTAATTTTCTGCCTGCTAATAGGAAAGAACTTGAGGTAACCTCTTCTATTTATTCCAGCACCACTGTATCTCCTGAAGCCCAGTTCTCATTGCAGAGGATGAACTGCTGTTAACATACACACACACACACACACACACACACACACACGCACACACACACAAAATCTGAGTCAATGGCATGTATTCTGTACTAAAAGGCTGCAGACACAATCCTTCCCCACAAATCAACAGTGTGAGATTTATTTGCGAACACTAACATCGTGAGCATATTGATAAAAATTCTTATTTTTAAGAAGGCTGCTGGCTCATGACTGTAATCCTAGCTACTCCGGAGGGTGGTCTCTGAAGATTAGGATTTGAAGGCAGCCGGAGATTACAGATCTATGAGACCTTTAACTCTAATTAAGCACCCATAACTAGAGGAGAACTCTAGATCAAGTGGTAGATGATAGCCTTGAGGAAATAAGCTCAAGGATAGTCTCTGGGCTCTGACTTCAAGTGGTAGGACACACACACACACACACACACACACACACAAACACACATGTGCACTCTCTCTTTTACTGTAGAAAAGTACTCTTTCAAATTAAGCACTGTGGCATTATTTCATGTCAGATATATATGTGTATACGTGCCACAATCCAGACATAACTAGGCATTATAAAAGGTCCCTTAAAAGAGAATTTAACCTGCCCACAGTGAGTTCAGTTTTACTTATGCCCATGCAAAACCTTGGCAGAGGGTCTCAGTTAGAAATGGCTATACAAAAGAAAAGAAAAATGTCAAGATATTCTAGCAGCATGTTCCATACCCATCACAAGAGTAAGTATCATTGCCTCCACCATTTTTATTCTTTTTCAAGTGCTTGTGTGACAAGTGCATCCTGTGGTAGCTGCCCACAGTTTGGAGCTGAGATAGTTGAGATACAATTACTTCCATCCTTGCCATAGAAGATATATCTTATCTTTATCTTATATGTCACTGGTATTTCTGCTTATCTTTCTTTTCTGCTAATCCTGGTACCCCAAGGCCTGTGCACTTGACCCTGATTTTTTTTTTTTTACTCAAGGCTAGTGCTCTACCACTTGAGCCACAGCTCTCTATCTGTCCTCTTTGGCTTATTAAATGAGGATTAAGAGTCTCACAGACATTCCTGCCCTAGATGGGTTCAAAACCTTATCCTCAGACCTCCGTTTCCTGAGTAGGTAAGACTACAGGCAAGAATCACCTGTGCCTGGGGTAGTGTATTTGACTTATTCCCCCACTCTTTACCCTTGTTTTGCTGATCTTCCTTCTCTTACTTTCCCAAAATATGGTTCTGTATTTTTGTTAATGTGGTAATATAGAGACATTAACTATTAGAGTTTCAGCTGGTGAATGTTCTTAGCTATCTACAGATATGAAGAGAAGTATGGTCTGAGTGAAGTATGTTTTCATGTAGTGTATTGAGAACAATAGCAGTATATATTCATGACGTGTTTCTTCTATTAGTGAACTGCTGCCATTCGACATTATTAGGTTCAATACTTGACTCAGTTCTATACCTACTGATGTTCCAACAATGTTCCTTTACTATTATACAAGATGGTATTTGTGCCAAATATCTGGTTCATTTTGTAGCTCTCTGCTCCATGTCACATACTTTTATTTTAGTCACCATCTCTGTGCATAACTCTTTTGTACCTAATCCCATATTCGTTTTTTTTCTCTCCCTTGTCTCTAATTTTCTCTGTTGCTTTTCAACTTTCTTAGGTAGTTAGCATTACAGGTATAAGCCACTAATGCTGAGCTTGCTTTACACTTTTGACTGGCCCTTTATCCCAAGGTCTAGTGCTCTACCACTTGAGACACACCCTCACTTCTGGCTTTATGTTGGTTAACTGGGAATAGCAATGACAATCTGCTTTTCTGCTCCAGCTGGCTTTGTCTCTGGTTGATCTGCTGGTATTACTGCAGGTAATTTTAATCACGTGGGGTATCCCTAATTTTTAATTATTATATACCATAACCCAAACTACAATTCTTTTGGATTTTTAAATTTTTATTTTATTCTAGAATTACTGCAAATTATATTTTGAAGAGGTACCATTGTGATATTCACATACATGCATGCAGTACACTTGGAACAAATTTACCTCCATCTTCTTGTATTTACTGCGATGGAAATTAAGCAGTGAATTTCAAAGATGCTTTTGTGTTCCAGAACATTCACACATAGAGTGGCAGGTTTGTTTTATACAGAGGTAGATTTAGGTGTAAATGAATGACTAATAGACCTGTAAGTTATGTACCTATTAATATATATGAAGAGTCATCACTAAAATGCCAAGCTTCTAGTTCTCATGGCAGAACTTTACAGAAACAAGCAATGAATGAAAATGTAAACTCATTCTTTCTCCATGGGAACCTTTAAGGTAATAATCTTTAGGCTCTTTTCTTACAACACTTTAAAAAACTGGATGTTACAGTGTTTAATTTCCAGATTCATTACTATATCTGGAGTATCTACTTCTTGGGGTCTACCACAGGGAAACAGCATTTAAATACTATATTTCTAGCATGATTCTCCAGCTCAGATCATATCTCTTGAGTTTTTATATACTTGATGTCATTATAATGTAAATTGAATCACTCAAAACACAAGATTTTTCCCACAGCTGGAGCTAGTTACAAGATAAAGGCAATAGAATATTTGGTGTCTCATGAGTGCCTATTCCATTTGTAATGGACAAGAGATTTTTGTTGAGGTGCATGTTGTAATGGAGAGTAAGGGAGATACCTTTCAGCTGAAGTAAATTTCTGGATGTCATTGGTGTCTTTATCTAAGCATAAGACACTACATTCACCTCATCACAATAAGGGGTAATGGTTTAACATACTTAATGGAAATGAAGCAAGCACTCAGCCCAAAGTAATAAGTTCAAAGTAGTAAGTCTGATGTAGTCCTCCTAAATTTCAATGCTCATTTCCCAGGTTTACCTTCCAGAACTACCAGTTTGTTTTGGCCTTGACTTTTCCTGTTGAAGAGAACAACAATATCCCTGCTCTTTTACATAACGTGATGCTGTGGAGTAAGCAGAGCGCAGAGGTAATGCGCCTGGAATCCAATCTTGACCTCCGTGTCCCCCCACCCACCCACCATGCCCCAGGAGCTGCTTCTTTTCATCCATTGCCCAAGACTCACCCGGCACGAGTGCTGAGATTCATAGTTTTCAACAGTAGGATGTTATTGAACACAAAAGACCTGGTGCAAAGCAAGTTCTTTTTAGCTTTAACCTTCCAAAAATGTAGAAAAGAACAGAAACAAGACACATCTACTTATCTATCTATCTATCTATCTATCCATCCAACATGTATATTACATGTATAATAAAAATCATGTACAATGTGGGTTCAACCTAGGATACTCTCAGGGAAAATATAAATAATGACATCATAAAGGTAGTATTTGAGTAACTGAGTCAAATAATAATAGTCAACAAGAAGTTGTTCATTTGCAAACACGTTTTAAACACTTAAAATGTATAATGATGTTTGTGAAAATATGTCTTTCCCTATGATTGGTATAATTTTCAAGAGTCTGTCATCTTAAATAATTTAAAATGTGGCTGTTTGAACTTTTTGTGGACAGTGCGTGCTTTTCCGTATCAGTCTTCCAAATAGTCTCTCTCGCTAACGGAATTCATCTTCGATAAAGTTGTTGAATACTGTTACAGGTTTGTTTCCATTCAATAATTATTATCATAGTAATATTGAAAGACACTTTGGCTGTTACAAAGGAATTTCTGTGAGGCAAATGATCTCTGCGGATGGCATGATTTTATTCACAGAAAGCTCTATTCTCCACAGCCCTCCAAAAGCCAGGCTAGAATCATAGGTGAACTGAATGAAGTTATGTACAAGGTTTTAATATAGAAAGTAAGAATCTCATTTGTGTTTTCATAGAAAACATAAACTGATTAGGAATAAATGTAACTAGAGAGATGAAATATGTGTACTCTGAAATCTACAACACATTGACAGAAATTCAATGTAATAATATTGTTAACATATCCACCCTACATAAAGTAATATGTAAATTCAAATGCAATCTCCATAAAAAAAACATTAAAACTTTCAAAGTAACCTTTTCTTTTTTTTTTTTCCCCCCTCAGAACCAGTGTTTGAACTCATGGACTTTAGTTTGGAGAATTTGCTTGCTCAGCTGAAACTCTTCAGCTCTACTTTTTGCTGGTTAATTGCAGACAAGAATCTCAGGAGCCTCACTTCCCGGGCTGAATTTGAACTTGGACTCTCTGAATTTCAGCTGCATGAGCATCTAGGGTTACAGACGAAAGCCACCAGCGCCATCATAAGAAACACTGCCTTCTCGTTAGAGTCTTCAGCCCAGCCCCAGGTGTCATCAAGCACATGCTGAACAGACTTTGGATTTCTCCATCTCTTGATGCCTTGGGGGTTTGAAATTCAATTCACCAGACAGATTACAATCCACTACACTGCCGTTTCACATGCACGGCCTTAGTTCTGTTGAGCTACGTGTATACACATTAGCACTCTCATTCCTTTATCTCCACTGATTTGCTCCATGGCCATACAGTTTTGTGTGATTTTCAACTTGTAAGCATTACTTCAACATGACGGGTTATCTAGTAATCAACTGTCTATTGGGAATTATTTGATACAACAAATGCTCAAAGGGAAACAGTTGCTTCCCTCAAGAAACTTTTCTGCATGGAAGGTTTTACTTGCTCATGTGAACCACCAGTTTTATAGTTTAGTCTCGTTGTTCCAACCTTGAAGCTCTCCGTCTTTTATATCAGCACGTGGAGATCAACAGTGAAATCGTACTGTTAAAACCAAGACTCAGCAATAAATCTGAAGCACTTAATTTGTCAAATAAAAACAGCATTTAAACTATGAAAATACAGCTAAACAAAGATGAATTCGCCTGGTTGTGAAGAATATTCTTGGAGACAGAAAAGTGATTATGATGTTAAATCAGCCCTGAAATATAAATGATTGATGGGAATATTCCAGAAACAATCAAATGAAAGCCCACCCTTGAGAAAACTGTGCAATTAAAAGCAATAGGCACAGTGGCTCACACCTATAGTTTTGGCTACTTAGAAGGTAGAAAACTGAATAGTTCTGCATCGAGGCCAGCAGGACAAATGTTAGTGAGCCCGCATCTTAACTAACAAGCTAGTGCCATAGCTCATGCTCCGAGTATATCCCTCAACTTAAAATACTTAAAAGGTCAAGGCATGATATTCTGATATATATTAATTATTAATATACATTGATTTATATAAAATACAAATTATTACAATTTATATATGGCATATGGTACAAATATTAATATACTTACTCATTTGTATGATATAATGTATGTTTGGTACATATAATACATAGTATTCAGTATAATGTATATAATACAGTATAGTATATATTATATAAATGATATAGTATTTATTATTATATAACTTAAATGATATGTTATATTACATTATAATAATTCATGTATTATATGTTTACGTATAATATGTGTAATCACTATAATCCTTTTAGATTCATAGTAATATATTACATAAATCCTATATCCATACTTATTTATATACATGACTAATATATTAATTCAGTCTGATATAATTTTTGACATATTAATGCCATATGATTATATGGAATGTTAGTATAATTAATAGTATGATTAGCAATCGCATTAAGTGTAATTGTTATATTTATAAATATACAAATGTTTGTTATATATTATACATGGTGGTTCACATCAATATTTGTCCTCTAGCAAATGTCCTTCTTTCCATAACCAGAAGATAAACAACAGCAAGCGAGAACCGGCTCCCGGGCAGAGCGCATTCTTCTGCTGGGGGCAGGCCAGGCGTGGACGCCCTGCTGCCGGCTCCTGCCCGGGAGCGCTGGGGCTCTGCCCAGAAACTCGGACCCGAGAGGCCAGGAGAGCTCAGGTCAAGAGACGCAGAAAAAATCCACTCCTGCTCTGTACTGGGCGTGCGTGTGCACGCATGTGTGAATGCACGTGTGCACATGCATGAGGAGGTGTGTGCGTGAGTGAGTGTGTGTATGGCAGTGCGGATTTTCTCAGGATCTGCTTACCACTGCTGTGTTCTTCTTTGCACTCAGTCCCTAAGCTGTATGACCTTTAGCACAAGGCCAGCATTGCTCTGTTGTGCACGCCCGCTCACACCCCACAGTTCGGTTCACCTGACCAGCGGGCACGGCTCCCTGTTCACCTTGCTGCCCAGGCCGCAGTCCCAAGGTTGTGTCCAGACCTCAGCCCTGAGATGCCCAGGCCCTGTTCCTGAGGTCAGTATCACCCTGCAGTGCCCAGGCTCCTATCTCCCCCAAGATGCCCAGGCACATCACGACAGGCCCTGAGAGTTCACAGGAAAGGGATCCAAGGCTCATGCAGTTTATGTGGCCTGCGAATGGAATCCTTCCAGAGACAGTTTACAAACAGTTTGACCACATTCACTGCAGTGTGTGTATGTGTGTGTGTGTGCGCACGCTCACACACACCCCCCAGGGTATGGGAACTGTCTCTACTTTTTTTTCCCTTCAAGGCTGACCTTCTAGGACTTAAGTTCCAGCTCCACATCTGGGTTTTCCGTGATTAATTGGAGATGAGAGTCTCATAGACATGTGTGCCAGAGTTGGAATTGAACTACGATCCTCAGATATCAGTCTGCCAAATCGCTGGGATTACAGGCGTGATCCACTGGTGCTTGCCCCTCCACAAATTTTTTCATTACTTTAGGGATATACAGCAACTATTGGCAGATCCCAACAGCCTCAGGGATCTAACCGTGTTCTCAGAGTCACTAACGGGTGGCCCATCCCTATCCTAATCAGTGTCCAACCCCAGAACAACAAGAAGGGAGAGCAGCGATGTCACATGCTCACACAGCTCAACTTCCCGTGCGGTCATAGAAGAATAAGGGGTACAATCAGCTTAGTTCCTGTCTGTGGATACGATCAGGAATAATCCTAATGATGAGATGATTAAGACAATAATAACAGCAATGATGATGTCACACAAATCCTGGGTGATCTCGAGCAGGTGCGTGGCTTCAGGACTAGCATGACCTCTGCTCAGTGCTCCTGTGCTCAGCAGTCGGGGTTAGGAAACATCTGGAATCATTCCTCCACCTGCCCCACCGGGACAGGACGGTAGGATGGGCGGGAACAGTGTCCCCTAATCCAGATCAGAGGAGCACCTTTTCTTTGAGATTTCCGTGTTTCCTTTAAGATTTTTGTTAAACGTCTTACTATGTCATGAAGAAGTCTTAGCTATGTGGCAGTCTTGTCATTTTTCCAAATCAGGACACCATTTTAGTCAATCTCATCACTCTAGAGACCAGTCAAAAGTGGAAGTTTCCTTTTTCTGACTCTAGAGCTGGATGTCAGGGCCCTGTGCTCTGTCACTGTGTCATTTGGGCCCCGTAATGCTTTCAGCTTTGTGTTGATGATTCAGAGGCAAGAGTGGCTCAGCTTTCTCTGCCCAGGCTAGCTTCAATCCACAGCCCTCACATCTAAGTATCCTGATTGGCTGGAATTGTAGGTTTGAGGCCCACAGTGTGGGTTGAAGTTGAGTGTTTGTGACTGAGCTATAGAGAAAATAGTTCAATTATACTTCTCACATCACTCTTGTTCTTTACCCCCTGAAAATATGAGTGGTCTTAACTCCAATTCACCCTCAAAAGTTGAAAGTACCTAGTAATTAGTGGATACCAGCCATGCCTGTTTACTGTTACTGTTCTGTGGCACTCAAAGGTCCTGCGTGGCACCGTTCTCATCCGTCATCCAGCGGCACAGGTTCCTTCCCACAAACGGTCCTCAGCAAGGCTGAGGATGTCATCACAATCAGGCCCTCTACCACAGGAAATCAGAGCCCGCCTCCAGATCCTTTCAGTCTAATAGAACGTCCTGGATTGAATTTATGACTTGCTTTACCAGATCATTAATTCACTCCTAGCAAAGTGAAGAAATTTAATCTAGAATCTGCAGAGTAAGTGCCAATTAGTTAATTTAATCTCTTTCATCAATCTAGAGACATTTTCCTGATAGAATGCCCACCATCACTGCATAGGCTACTGTCACCACGAGTATATCGGGTGCCTGGAGCTCTAACCGTGAGTCTGATCCAGCGGTACTTATGGAGGAGCAAGGCACAGGCAGAGCTCAGGGCAGCAGAGGGGAGAAGGGAGTTGGCTTAATCTGGGGAGAACAAAAAAGTAGTGCTTAATAAATAATTGATTTTATTGCTGATCTAACAACTTGTGGAGATGGGAATGCTCAGAGGGGAGTGGAAAGTTCTGCTTTCTGCTGATGAAGAGCAAAAGCATCTGTGTTGCCTTTGCCCATTCTCTCGGTTTTCCTCTGAGATGTGGAGAATCTAAGGTTTTATCCTAACTTGTGGGACTTAAGTTAATCCTTCCTGGGGATAAGGCCGGTGCCCTACTTTGGCAATGAACAGATCTTTCCATGGTTCTAGCCAAATTGAATCAGGCTAGATCCAGAAATATGAACTATAGGAAACAGAAGGCCAGGAAGTCACAAATAAGCATTGCATTCATTAGCAGCTGTGTTAGGGCCCACAGACGCTCTTTCTATTACTAAGTCTTATACTTTCTCATAAGTTGCAATATTTAATAATATAAAAAGGCAAAGGTGTGGGGGAAGCAAAGCTCTCTCCCTCTGATCTTGCCTACTTAGGAACTGCACGAGCACATCTTAAAGACACCCACCCTGGGAAAAAATATCAAACTTTTCTAGCATGAAAAATATTTATAAGGAAATAGCTCAAAGATAAACATTTGTGCTTTGTGGTCTTTGTCTTATTTCGTGTGTGTGTGTGTGTGTGTGTGTGTGTGCGTATGCGCGGGCATGCACATGTTAACACTGGGGGTTGAACTCAGGGGTCTTGAGCTTTGACTTGACCTTTGCACTCAAGGCTAGTCCTCAACCACTTGAGCTACAGCTCCAATCCAGCTCTTTGGTGGTTAATTAGAGATAAGAGCCTCACAGGCTTTTCCACCTTGCTTTGAGCCTTAATTCTCATATCTCAGCTCCTGAACAGCTAGGATTACAGGTGTGAGCCACCAGCGTCCATCTGGACCTTCTTTTTGCCCATTTTCTTTTTGATAGACCCTTATCTCTGAAGTATATTGAGCTTGCCTAAATAAATGGGGAGGAAAGATGGCTTCTGAGTAGCAGAGAATAATGGGAAGGCTAGATGATGTGTGATGACATACAAGGGGCTTTCGGCACACTGTAGTGTGCTACACATATACACAATGCACAAACCATAGTGTACAATGCAAAACACCCTTGCAGACATCAGGAACTGTTGACGGGATAGCCGTGTGCACATGTCCTGGACATGAAGAAGAACTTACCCATCTTCCATGCGATCAGATTAAGGAATTAGAAAGTGAACAGACAGGAACTGGGAATCTCAAGTGATGAAATGGAGACATAAAACAGTTGTAGAACAAAAGGTCCAAATTTATCATTGCACCAGTGACATACATGGAAAAATATTGAGGCTAGATGACATTTCTCTCTAGTCAGCCTTCCTGACAAATCCAAGAATTGTACTTTGTTTTTCATTCATAGTCTACTTAAACGTAATAACTTACCCAAATGGTAACATAAGGGACCATGCTCTAAGGACCTGATGTGTAAGGAAAAGTACATTTATGAAAACAGCCTCTCTATGGATCCTTGATTTGTTTTCATGGCCTGTTAGGGAGAAGGGAGTTGCAGTGCATAGCTCTCAAGAGCAGAACAGCTGTCACTGCGGAGTGGCCAGGATACAATCTCTACTCCTTGGGTTTGAATGTTTGCTGTTGTTTCTTTTGCTGTCCAACTCCGGATGTGAACAGATAGAACAGAAAAAGTGAGTGGAGTTTCCTTCTCTTTGCCAAGGTTTGCTTTCTGTCCTGAAATTGAGGTGTTTTTGAGAAGGTTCCCTGGTTTGTGGGTGGGAGGTGAGTTTCACTAGTGTTTCATGAAGTCCCCTGCTCAAGTATGCTGTCCCGTGAGCTGCAGTACCATACACTTCTCAGGTTTCTGTGTGGATGCATTCCGCAGGAGGTTCATGAGAGTTGGGTATGGGGTGGCCGACTGCTGCATTGCAGTCTATCTGTGTTTTTAGGTCCATATTGTATTGGAATCAACCTGTGTTTCTAAGTCTAGTAGTGTTTGTTTCACGAATTTGGGTGTAACAACTTCCACTGCATAGGTAGCAGCAGTGACCATTTCCTCTCATTAAGAAGAAGTGAACTTCTTTCACCCCTCTGACTACATTTTGTTTGAAGTATTCTTTGTGCGATAGGAGTGTAATTTTTCCTGACTGGGATAATGATTTCAGAGTCAGTTTCCATGAAGAACGTTGGTGGTCTCTTCTCTCTTGGCCAGTGCTTTGATCAGTGAGACTCAGTTCTTGTTAGTGACAGATGTTTGGGTCCTGTGTTTTTAATCCAACTCAATATTTTATGTCTTTTGAGTTAGATGATTGAGATTATGCACACTGTGCTATTATTTATTTGACTTCCTTGGACTTGATTCATATTCTTCATTTGCTTATTTAATGTCCTGGTGAGATGTTTCCCTCATATTTTCATATTTCAGGTTTATCTTTTATTTCTGTGTATAGGACTGTTTTGAGCATCTTTTTATTAAATATTTTACTTTTTTACTAAATAGAGGGTTTGATGGTGTGGCTTAATTCGTAGAATGCTAGCCAATGTGGGAAAGAAGCAAGTACTGAGTTCAAGCTCTCATCTCAGACCTAAAAAATTTGAAATAGAACATCTGCCTATGTGTTGATGTCACAGGTGAAATTATCAGGGCAAATGAGCATAAATGTGAAATCAAGGATATCCATAGTATAGAATTACAGAAGAATTCTGGGGATCCCTCTATCTTTCCAGTTCCTATTAGATTACTGGATTAGAATGCCATCAAGTCTTCCAAAATACATCAGTGAGTATCGGAGATTAGTGGAAAAACAAGAAAAATCATATTCCAATCTGCTACTTTTCAGTGATCTGGTTCCCATGCTGGAGTTTGGGCAGTTGCTACCCGAGACGCTTTCCTTTCGCCATGGCCATGCACATGGCCTCCGTTGTTTCCCCTGAACGTCTCTGATTAGAATGACTCCATGGGCTAAACAATGAATAGGTAACTCACACTTAGTGAGCCACGGCCTCTAAAACAAACAAGTGAGGCACGAGTGTGCCTGCTCATGTTACAGGAACAGTGCAGGGTCGTGTTGAATGAGGTCCTGGCTAGTGAGGATAGGGACAGGAAGAGCCCTCAAGAAGAACATCGGGACAGGTGCCCCAAAGGCTCAGCCACATCTTACACACAGCCAGGATGTGGAGGCTTAATTTGCAATCTAACTTCTTCCTCGTGCATGTGTTCACAGACCCATCCCAGTAATAGTCAAAAGGAGGCAACTGTGAATCTTATTCAGATATACTCATTAAATACTCAAAATCCATGTGCGATTTTTTTTTGTTTTATGGACCAGGTAGATCATAATGACTAAAGAACAGGTAAAATTTCATTGACTGAATTAACACTTTTAGGATGAAAATGGTCATTTGTGTGGTACTAAATTTTAAAGACCAAGTACACGGTTCAGGATGCCTCACTTTTTAGATGCTTAACTTTATTCCAAATTTTGCATGAAAAATAGAAGATTTATCTTTGAAGTTTGCTTCTTGTTTTTCTTCTTTATTGTCAAAGTGAAGTATAGAGGGGTTATAGTTTTATATGTAAGGAAGTACATTACTTATCCAACTTGTTACCTCCTCCCTCATCCCCCCCGCCTCCCTCCTTCCCCTGTCCCTCACCCTGACAGGAGTTGTACAGTTGATTTACACCAATTGGTTTTATAAGTATCACTTTCGCAATGGTTTGTCTTTTTATCCTTTGTCTCTCATTTTTGGTGTTCCCTTTCCCTTCCCTAGTTCCAATACATGTCTATACATTATCTGGGGCACTAAGATCAGTTACAGTAATAGCAGGAGTAAAACCACAGGAAGAGAATATGAGAGAAAGAAAGGTACGGTTTCACATGGCATGTGAAATTAACTACAGCAATGATATACCACTCATTTCCATAACATGGAGTTCATTTCACTGAGCATCATCTTATGTGTTCATATGGACCTTGCTATTGAGCTGTTGTGCTATTCTTCTATAGTTTGCTTCTTAAATACAGTCATTGCTATAAGAGACATCTACTTTTATTGCAGAACACAGTTTAGTAGAAAATTTGATCTGAAGAGATTTTCTTTCAGTGTTAAATCAAGGTGATTTATTTATTGTTTATAGAATATCTCAAGAATTAACTGGGTTAATGTTCTGACCTCACATATAAACCCTAGGATTGAATCATAGCATATTAAAAGCAGAGAAAGTTAAGTATTTTGGCCTTTGAATTCCAGAATTACACAATCACATTTAGTATTGGTAAGGCAATGCATAAAATTAATGACAACCTAAAAAAATACATATTCAAGGAATGCAAGCAAGGGGTTCCATCTTTCCTCACCCTTCAGGGGTGTTACAGTTAACATCTCCACAACCAAGACAGATCCACAAGAGGAAACATTGCAAGGGCATCGAATCCAAGTTTATGTGACTTGAAAGTCTTCAGAATGCAGAACTGAAGGCCCCAGGCAGCTTTGTCGTTTTTATGCCTGGGGTCAGCCACAAAGCCATGGTGGAGCTAAGCAGTCAGGAAATCAGCCATCGACAGGGGAAATCCAGAAAGGCCTTCTTGCTGGGATTGATTTGCCTGTCCTTGTGCTGTAGCATCTCACCCTCAAGGCCATCGCGCAGGGCTTCATGGACTGGAAAGCTTTCCCATCTTAGTGTTTACCACGGCCAGATGCTGCACAGGAAGTCGGGAGCAAGTTCAAACAATAACTCTTGCTACATTGCTGTGTTTGGGAAATTGGTTGTTGCTCTAATATTCCCCCACGAAGAGCAGAATCCTGGGCTCTATGACTTGCTATGGCAGAATGTCCACCGAGAGATGGCAGAAGCCCACAGGGGAACGTGGCCTCTGCCCCAGGAATTGCCTTCCCAGGTCTGTCCTGCCTGCCTCGAACAGCTCCTCTAACTGTCCTATGATAACTCTGATTCCACCCAACAACACAAGGATGGATTAATCACATCTACTAAAAATGCAGTTTGCAGAAGCACGCGTGATTTTTTCCTACTTCTGTAAACAAATTGTGTTCTGATACTGGAAAATACATTTACAAATTTTGATGGTTATCATTTTCTTTTTCTTTAGCAGAGCTGGGCTTCGAACTCAGTGCCTTCTGCCACTAAAACCACGCATTTGGTTCTCAATTTTTGCAAACTCTTCAAGAAACATTATTTTAATGGAAAAGATTTAATTATTTTATTATGTGACATTTATTTATTTATTAATTTGGGGGACACGGTCTAACTTAGTAGCCTAGCCTGACCTTAACTCGCCCCCCCCCTCAATTTCCTGAAAAGTTGGGCTGAGACACACGCATTATCACACCTAGCCATACATTTTCCAACTTTGAGAACTCCTAGAAGATGTAGTTGAGTTTATACTGAGATGATATCACTTGCTACTTATTCCCATTATATGAATATGATTTATAGCCTATGTTTTCATTAAACGAGTGTTAAGTGAAAGAACTCAGAAAGTACAGTGTTTAATCGCTGTACATGCGCACGACCACATGAGTCACTGCCTCCACAGTATTTATTGGTTCTAATTCTTTTATAAAATTATTTGTAAATGTTCTTGATCACTAATCTCACTGTTATTTCCAAATGACCTCTATGGCTTTATGTTTTTGAACATATAACTAGCATAAAGTTGGGTAAATATGAATGAATAACAATATTGCACACGCAGTTAGAAGCAATGGTAAACGCAGTCCAGGTCCGGCATGTATATAATGCACTGTGGGGTTAGGTTTGAGGCCAGAAAAATGGGAGTCCTGGGCCCTTTCTCACAGATTAAGCTTATCAGGAAGCGAAAACTCTTTGCAACCCTTCTCCTGCGCTGGAGTTGAGGAACCGATGTGGTTGGGGCAGGAGTCAGCCATCCACATTGCTGGGTACCAGGTGGCCAGTGAGTCCACAGGCAGGTACAGGAATGCAGACTGGGCCTGTGGAAGATCGGGAGCTTTGTCATAGCTCTCCGGACTCTGGGAGCCAATCAGAGGGCAGTCACTTGCCTTCAGGTGGCACACTACGCACTGCAAGTTTGAAAGAAGGCAGACTGTTAGGTTGGGATGTGTGGGAGTTCCTGCAAGATTTAGTAAGAATGTTCATTTGATAGTGTGCTTTCCCAAGTGGCCAGGCATCCTCCTCTTGGCTTTGAGTTTGGAGCTGTTGCTACATGGAGCAGACGGGCGCGTGCTCCCTGCCTCTTCACTCAATCAAGTCTTGGTCTGTTTGAACATGCCCAGAAGTTCCTGTCTGTGAGAGATGGTGCTTGATTTTCCGGTGATCAACAGCAGCTGGAATTGGGCATTGCTTCAGGAAAGCCAAGGGATGTAGATTGTAATGTTCACACAGATTATCTTAAATCAAGACTAGACAACACACACACACACACACACACACACACACATTCCTCCACACTTCATCACGAAGGGCCGCAGGCTCACCACCAATTGCTAGCCACGCAGATGGCAGTGAATGGCCATATGCTGATGTAGATCGTCCCAGGCATCTGCCTTGTTGATTTTCATGACAGAATGGGCATTTTATATGTTTGTGGACATATATATGTACATGTCACACAAGATTTCTCCAGGTATTCAGGGACACACACAAGCATTGCATGCATTTCTTGAACTTAGAAAATCTTTTCCTCTGCATTTATGTATGAATCAGGTTTGATACTGATACACAGAAAAATCTAATTGTGTGGTCAGTTTCACATGTTGCATAATAAAACTGGTTAGATACAATCCTGGATAGGCATTTTGTAAAGAAAAGCAATTGGTTTAGGTTGTATTTGATCTCCAGTCCAAACACCTCCCTTTTCCTTCTAGTTAGGTCAGTGACAAGTTTCTTTCTCTTGATCAGGCTCACTCTCAGCTAAGCTGAGCTCCCTGCGGCAGCTGCTGAATGCAGAGAGACCATAAAGACTGCCATGTCCCAGTAATGATCTGCTGTCCAGGTTGTCTGGAGGGAAGTGTCATTCTCAGGAAAGAATTCTGAAAGGACCATATCACCAAAATGCATCTTGCAATTCAAATATGATTTTAATTTATTTGTGCACAATTACAGGACAAGATAGCCCATTGTGAATTAAAGTAAGGTCTACTAATGAAAATGGCAGCAAGAGTGTCTCAGATTCTTTTTTGAACCACACATGTAAATGTGTACATGGACTTATAGATTAAAGTAAAGGTAGTCACTGAGGTATGTTCTTAATCACTCAGACTCTATCTCTATCCTAGTGTGCTCTGAGTAGTTCAGACCCATGGAAATTGATTTTACCAAGCCTTGATTTTCTATTTGTTGACAATAAGGCAGTCTTTGCTGAGTGCCAGGGTTATGCAATTCCCTAAACTGTCAGGAAGCATTTCATTCCCAGCTCCAACTCCCCTGAGAGTCTCAAGCAATGGAAATTACCGGGTTTGTCATAATTGTTGTTGTTCTGCCTGTGTTTGGAGATTCATTGTGGGCCAATCCACGCTGTACACAGGACCTCTGGCACCCCAGGGCCAGCCATAGTGGGGGGTGGTGGGGAAAGGAAGGGATTTTTCCCTTCTCTCCATCCTTTCTTAATTCACATACTGAAAGAGGCTCAACCCCTCATGGACTGAGCCTCTGCCCTTTTTGCCATGAACATGCTTATCTAAATTCACCTTCATCACTAAATCCTTATAAATCCACATACCAAAAAACAGGACCTCTCCTAATGATGCCTATATCCTGATATGATTTCTCCAATCCTCTCGCATTACATTACTTCAAATGTTAAAGGCCACATTATGTCAATTCATTATAATTTATATTATGTTATAAGTTATAATTTATATATATATATATATATATATGCCACCAAGTACTGAGGATGCTGGATGAACTATTCCTATTTAGAAAATGTTTTGTATTGTAATATAACATGCTTATGCAACCCCCTATCTGATGTGAACTGAAAGTAATAGGGCCAGTATTTAGGATGCACTATTCAAAGTACACATAGTAACCAGAGTACAAGCCAAACTCTCCATAATTCTAATGGAATATCAATAAAAATAATATGTTCTTTCTGATAATAAAAGCTAACTTAAGTGTGATCATTTTCTTTTTAAAATGTGAAGGTACATTTTTAAATACACACTCAGGATCTAGAGGCTTAGGCTTATAGTTTAGCTACTCCAGAGGCTGAGATATGAGGATTATGGTTCAACCTGGCCTAGGCAGACATATTCAAGTGACTTATTTCTAGTTAATCAACACAAGAAGCCAGAACTGGAGGTGAGGCTTGAGGAATAGAAAACCAGCTCTGGGGAAAAGACTGAGCCAGAGTAGAAGGCCCGCAACTGAACCTCCACATCCCTTACTGGCATTCACGTGCACATGCATGCACACATGCATGCACACTTGCATGCACACACACAGTGTATAGATAGAAATGCTCAACAAGCTCAATTATCTGAGTGATGAAGCCAACAGAAAATGCAACAAGCTGTTATTACACCTTACTCAGACTAATGCCGGAGCCCAGCGACCCAGGTCAAGACCAGCTGTTAGGTGTGGGTGTTCTGCCCTGGGGGAATCTCACTCTGTCACTGGTACCTGGAAGAGCCAACGGGACTCCTGTGTTTAGGGGCCTACATAGCCTGTTGTTCATTTAAACCTAACGGAGCTGTTCTGCCCACTCAGCAGACCCCACGTCCACCCGTGTACCTCTTCCCTTCCCTCAGACAGAAGCCCCGTGATGGCAGCGATGGGATGGTCACACAGGATTCATCAGCTATGGATTTGCCTTCATATGTGGCTGTACTGTTGGAACAGTACTAAGGATAGACTCTCTTCAGAAAGACATTAACACCAGGGCCAGCGGTGTGTTCAAACTGAGCGATGAGTGATGAGTGTGAATGAGAAGTAAGGCAGAAGCTCCATGTCTGCCATTTATTTATTATCTTTTAAGTAGTTTTACAAAGGAGTCGCCATTCAGCAAAGCAGTTTATGAATATGGTGCTTGTTGAACCTTCTCAGCATTCTCACCCACCCCTCCTATCCCAACCCTTCCCCCACAGTTTTTTAATTTAAGGTTATACATTGATTTTATGCCATTTAACAAAGCAGTTCATGTATGCAATGCATCTTGATCTGTGTCATCCCTTCAACATCTTTATGGCCTCCCTCTCCCACCCGCCCTTTCCCTTGTATTTCTCAACTCTGCAGTGTACAATTGGTTGCTGCCCACTTTCTCCCCATCCCTCCACTACATGTTTCTACTCTTCTCCCCTTGCCCCCACCTTCCCCTCTCAAAAATATGCATTTACTTATTTTTTTGATTATATGATTTGTGCTCTCTATAGAGTCTATTATACATTATAGCTATGTTTTTAGCTAATTGTTGTAATAAATTTTTTTTAATGAAAAAGGTAATCCTAAGATTCCCAGGATTCTGAGATTTGTGGACTGTTGTTTAAAGCTAGCCTGGGCAGAAAAGTCTATGGGACTCTTCTCACCAATTTATCAGTAAAAACTCTGGTAGCAGAGGCTTGGCTCAAGAGATAGAGCACTAACCGTCAGCAAAATGCCAAGCAAGAGTAAAGGCTGTAAATTTCAGTCCCAGTAACAGCCACCAAAACAAAACGAAACAAAATAAATGTTTTAAAAAATGCAGTAATTTGAGGTGTAGAAGAAAGGATGTGATTTAATAAATTTAGTATAGGCTAAAGGAAATGGCTTTATTTAGTCTACTGATCACAGAGACCTCCTGTTTGTTGACTCTCATAGTCTTTGTGGCTTATAGTCTTAGTCTTTTGGCAAGAATATCCAAAACCCCAAAGCTTCATTCATGATAAGTGCTCTAAACAATAAACCTTTAAAAATTCTTTTGTATGCAGTGTTACGGTATTGTTCTAAATTTATATATGTTTAGATATACAAACATGATTTTCTATAACTGCTTTGAGTATCTGCACAGTGAACTGCTGTTTAGGATTCTAGCTAAAAGCAGGAGGCTCTGTTTAGCTAAGCATTAACAGGCACTTACAAACACACCTTACTGTCTGAGTTGTGTTTGAACTCTGATATGCTTGTGCGATGTAGCTTCATTATTATGCAATATATGCCTTTATATCAATGTTTACTGTGTCAAAGATGTCTTTTAGTTACTCTAAGCAATGAAAATTATAAGTACACACCCATAAATAGAAATGAAATTTTTCAGATGCCATTCTAGCTTCTTTTAATCATGTAAAAAGATAAGCTTAGGATACTTAACAGTACTGGCTACTTTTCTTAGAAGAGAATGGTCCGTGTGTGTGTGTGTGTGTGTGTGTGTGTGTGTGTGTGTGTTCTTTCAGAGAAAAATGTTCCCATTATTGAACTTAAATAATTTCAATATATTTGTGTGTTTAGCTACAAGTGAATTATGTCTGTTTGATACCCTTGAAAATTATACTATTCTTATTTTTACATGATTTGTAAACTAGTTTCAAGAACCATGTCTAACCATTGGATTAGAACTTGATAAAGTTGCATATAGATTTATTATCAATAACCCTCCAGAAATTCAGAACTTCTCTAGCTTCTTTTGAAAAAGATTGGCATGTGAGTTTTCTAGGTTGCAATAAGACAAATACTGCAGTAATACTAATTACTGTCATTGATGACTAGTAAATACCATATTTGATTTTCCCCTGTAAAAAACAGACTATGGCTTCCACAAATCCTAACAGTGATATTACAGAATGAATGGAGGCAGACAGATCCAATTAAGTCCTCTAAACAGGAAAGTAGACTCTCTGCTTGAGCAGAGAAAATCTGGGTATCTTTTGAAAGGAAGGATGTTAACATTCAAAAAGAGCAGAGAACATATCTAGAAAAAAGAGTAATTGAACTTCACTGGAATCTTTTGGGAGCGACAATGTTAACTGACTATAAAGGCACATGTGGAGAGCCCAGCATCATTTCACATGCAATCTTGAAATTGTGACTGAGTGGCAGACTCCAAGTTCACCAAGGTGCTCCACAATTTGTGTGTTCTTTTAGCAGAGCCAACTGGCTTGCCAAACTCCTCAAATATGTAAAAACCTTTTGATGGAGAAGAATACATGAATTTCTCTTTCAAAACATCTATGATTGAAATGTAAATCTCAAAAACATTTCCTCATTAGTAAATTCAAAACTTGTTTATAGCATTCCAACATCTCCTTAAAGGTTTCAACACTAACTCTGCCACAAATTCTTAAACAACTGAAGGTGTTTTGGTGAGGGAAATCATTATTGTTAGTGGCTTTGTGTTGACAATTTTCTTTTGCCACCTGTTTAAGTATGATACCAGACTCCAGAGACAGCATAAGAATCCCATCCATCTACCACTATGGAAAGCTATGAGTTTACCCATCACACCGCATTTAATGCCCTCTCAGGCTTGAATCATGTCCACAAAGCTCTCTCTCTCTCTGTCTGATAAATCATGCTCTTCTTTTGTGTTTTCTTACAGGAAGGAGGTTGAGGTAGAGGTAGGATTATTTGATGAGCAATAAGAAGACACAAATATATGCTCCACAGAAATAAAACCAGAAGAAGAGATTAGTTGCAATAACTCAATCATTCTATATTTTTCTCCTAGATAATTTTTCTTTCAAAATGGAGAAAAGGCACAGGAACATAATAAATTATACAGAACTCTCAGCATTCACATACAATGAGACCGAAGGATGACTGTATTAGGAGAGAAACAGAAAGGTACAATGCCTATGTGCATCTGATCATACAAAATAATACTAGTTGAAATAAATTCCAGAAAACGGAAACAAGAGGTTATTTTTTGCTGTTTTTTTATTTCCTTTTTTGTCTATCTTGATTGTTTGTCTAAATGTCTTTGGGAGTGTTAAAGGAGACAAAAAATGTTGGAACAAAGGGTAAACAAATGGAGCAATGGTACTCTCTGGATACTACATGAAAAATGAACTACACTGGAGTCTCTTCAACAAATGGTGCTATCCATTTGCAGAAAATGGAAGCTAGTTCCTTATATATCTGCACCAGAATCAATTCAGAATGGATCAAAGCCATCGATGTAAGGTCAGATACAATGAACATATTACAGGCATGGGTGGAAATTTCCTAATTAAAGATCCAGAATGAGAACAAATCAAAGAAACACTGGAAAAATGGGACTGCATCAAACTGGAGAGTTTCTGCAGAGCAAAAGATATAGCCAACAAGATAAATAGAAATACATAGAGAAGAAGATTTTTACCAGCTATGCATCAGAAAATGGTCTCATGTATAAAATATTCTTAGAGCTCAAAAAATGAGTCCCCTTTTCCCCCAAATAAACTCTCAAAGAAATGACAACCAAGTTAATAAATGGAATAAAGACTTAAAGAGGGGGCTGGGAATATGGCCTAGTGGCAAGAGTGCTTGCCTTGTATACATGAAGCCCTGGGTCTGATTCCCCAGCACCACATAAATAGAAAATGGCCAGAAGTGGCGCTGTGGCTCAAGTAGCAGAGTGCTAGCCTTGAGCAAAATGAAGCCAGGGACAGTGCTCAGGCCCTGAGTCCAAGGCCCAGGACTGGCAAATCAAACAAAAAACAAAACAAAACAAAACAAACAAAAACAAAAAATAGTATTCATACCAAATAAAGGCTCACACTTAAAAAAAACAAAAGACTTAAAGAAACTTCTCAGAAGAAGTCAGAATGGCCAATAGGTACATGAAGACATGTTCAATATCTCTGGCCATAAAAGAAATGCAGATCAAAACATCACTGAGATTCTACTTCACCCCAGTGAGAATAGCCATTATCAAGAAAACTAACAATAACAAATGCTGGCAGGGATGTTGGCCAAAAGGAAACCCTACTACACTGTTGATAGGAATGTAAACTTGTTCTACCCATCTGGAAAGCACTTTCATTCTATCAAGCAGTATGGAGGTTCCTCAGAATAATAAATCTAAAGCTTTCTTGTGATCCAGCAATTTCAATCCTTGGCATTTATCCACTGGACCATAAGCCAGGCCACACTGAAGCTACCAGCACAACCAGCCACCGGCACATGTTCTTTGCAACATTATTTACCATAGCTAAGGTATGGAATCAACCCTAATTCCCTTCTGTAGATGAATAAATCAAGAAAATGTGGTATATATACACATTGGAATTCTATGCTTCCATCAGCAAGAATGATATTGATGCATTCATAAGAAAATGGAAAGACTTGGAAAATATTATGTGAAGCAAGTAAGACAAAAGAAAGATAGGTTGCATAGTTTCCCTCACTTGTGTTAACTATAATGTGCCTGGAAGTCCACAAGTAAACACACCAGATTTTAATGTATATAAACACACACACACATACACACACGTACTCTATGTGACTAATATATCTGTAACCCCTCTGTTTTTATCATTTTAAAATAATACAAAATATCTAAAAAAGAATTGTTAAATCTTACTGTAGGTTGAATCTAGGCGGCTGCCAATGTACTTGGGCTTGGCCTCCAACATGGTTCTGTCTAAATGTGGCAGACACCTTCAAGGGGCGGGACATAATGTAAGGATTTGGGTCTTTGGGAGTGTCCACCAGAGAGCCTAGAGAGCAACTGTGGGACCTGGGCCTCCCCACTCTCTGGCTTCTGGTCATAAAGGAAGCTGCCCTCCACCAGGATTCAAGATGGGCTGTACTGTGTCTGCCCCAAGCAATGATGTCACCACGCTTGGACTGGAACCTTCCCTGTAGTCTGCAGATAAACCTTTCCTCTTATAATCTGATTTATCTCAGATGCTCATTGTAGTAATGGACTCTCAACTGGTCAACAGTTTATCTATCTTAATCATATTAGATCTAGTTGAATTTTAAGCTTCAAAAGTATTCTAGTCATTGTATCTTCAATATTATGTATTTTCAGAATATGGACAGTATATGTAATCATTTATCATGTGTGGAAAATTACCATTAAAATGATTGTGATTAGTATTAAATTTTTAGATTATACTTAGCTATTGACTGAGAGAACAGAACAGAACTAAATGTCACCTGTATATTTATTTTACATGTCTGTGTTTGGTATTTACTTTAATTGATTGTTTACTATAATTTTACAATGAAAATACTCATATTACACAGAGTCAGTAGAGAACACTTCACCCTGGATAAAGTCATATTATCCGTGATATATGTTTATTTGGTATCAAAATAATCAACCTTGGATACAGCCATTTGGCACTGAGTATTCATGAATATATCAGTGTATTTACTTTTCCCCCCTTTTCTGTGCTGGTAGTGGGGCTTGGACTCAGGGCTTCTAACTTAGCTTTTTCACTCTAGGATGGGACTCTGTCGTTTAAGCTACAGCCCTATTTCTGGCCTTTTGCTGGTTCCTTGGAGATAAAAGGGACCCTCAGATTTGTCTGTAGGCAGATTTCAGACCTCAGTCGTCAGATCTCAGCCACCTGAGTGAAGCGACCATGGCAGGTGTGAGCCAGCAACTTTCCTTTTGGAAAGTAAATTGTTTGAAAATTAACTTTCCTGGTAGTTGACTGATAGAGTGTTATATCTAAACTAGTACTTAAGGCTGATAACAACCTAACTTCAGGCTTGAGTGCTGTGACTTCACCCATAACCACATCCCAAGGTTTAGGACGCACACAGAAGTCTCTGAATTCTGACACCAGTGGAAGTTCATTTCATCTCTTGTGACTTTTGTACAAAATCAGTTCAAAACCAAAGAAGACAAAGTCAGGGGCACCCATCAGCCTGTCCTATGCTCCTGGCCATGCCCATAGAAGTCAGCTTTCCTCCTGTGTTGTTTCATGTTGACGTACCACAGAGCTCCAGGGTCGTAGAGAAAGGTCCAGTGCAGGGCACATTTCCTCTGTGCTCACTCTGGGTGTGTCAGGATTTCTCAGGATGAATCCTGGGCAGCTCATAAGCAGACTTAAATTCTGCCAAATGGCTCAGGAAGTATCTTGACAAACGTTAGAGGCCTGATGACTTCAATTTAATAATTTTCCTGTAAAATATGGAATTACCTGTTTCTGTTTTGTTTTTTAAATCACTCCAGGCCTCATGTTTCTATTGTACATTGTATGTGGGGAGCCAAAGGCTCAAGGACCTTTAACAAGGACATGACTTGGTAAAGTATCACGGTGCTCCTGCTGATCATTGCTTAAAAAATGTCAGAGAAAAATCCCTTGGAGTCTCTGTAGGTAGGGACATGGGTACTCTCTCCTTGTGCAATTCTTTTGAGACTGGACATTTCTTATTCTGCAGAGGCAGATATCAGCACAGAGCCCTGTCACGAATGCGTCTTCTGTGGATGCCCAGTGGAGAGTTTGAACCTTTAAATCTGCTTCTCTAATTGCTGAAAAACCTGGCTTTTCTCTTCTTACATGGATGACTCCATCTTTGAGCAAAGACCACATTTCTAAAACGTTTTATGAGCTCTACCTTACTGGAAAAAAGCCTGAATTATGAATATCAAGAAGAAATTATATGTGAAAGAACTGGTTTTGAGTTTTTCCCCTCTACAAGGGCAAAAGGATAAGTGCCTAGGAAGTGAAAGACGAATGACTGCACTGGAAGCCACCACACCTAGGCCCTGGCCTGCTGTCCACAAGTAATGAATGGCTCCACGCTAGAAAGTCGCTTCAATGTTGTGCAGCTCAATGATTTTAATTTGTAAGGTGTTTGGGGTCAAACAGTATTTTTCAAGGCAAATTTTATTTCCAAGTCAAGAACTGTTGAGATTATGCATCAGAGGCCCTAAGGAGGCGACTGGAGTGGAGAAACAGAAGGAGGCCGCATTTGCTCTGTGGTGCTGTGGGTGATGAGTGGGAAAGGCCCAGGCCCTGAGGCCTATGTAGACTGGGGTAAGAATGGAACGGATGTGGTCATTTTCAACACACCAAGAGCCTGAAGTCCATGTGTGCTGAGTCCTTCATCTTTTATTTCTCAAAGCCAAAGAAAACCTTTCCAAATGAAATTTTTGAAGTATTAGTAACAAATTTATAACCACATGGGCTCTAAAATTTACCCTAGTTTCCAACTCATAACCTTAATTTCCCAATATGTGCTAGATAAATGGAAAATTACAGTAGACAGAGGGAAAAGCTCTGTGACTTGAGTCCTATTTCAGAGATATTATTGGCAATATTTTTGCAGCTCACAATTTCTTTCAGATGATTAAATGTAGTGCAAATTGAATACACTATAAAACTCAACATATTGTGAAATTGAATGATGACAATTTTTACAAAATAGTGTATGACAAACATACTACATATTTTAAAAAATAAATGTAGAAGTGAAACTTACATTGTCCTACTGCTCTATGACGTATGCAGCACTTGTGTGTGTGTGTGTGTGTGTGAGTGTGTGTAAACATATGCATTGTCTCTTGGTGTTTTGGTGGCATCTAAATTTTGGTAGTGTTATTAAAATGTATTTGTGCAGAGTTGGTACATAGTTCAGGTGGTTAAGTAACCTACCTGATGAGCATAGGCTCTGAGTTCTATTGCCAGTACTACCAAAAGCTAAATAAAAATAAATAAGTGTACATATATATTGTGTACAATCAATGGTTCAAATACATAGTCTCAGCACCAAGAGTTTCATTTAACTCCTAACATATCAACGTTGTCTCCTCTTTTCTGCCTTTGTCACAAAGATAAAACCACAAGGACATAAGGCAAGTATTTCTTTCCTCTTAGGTGATTGAGTTTTGTCTACTTACTATGGATTCTTTTGCTGTGTCTACAGTTTGTTCTGTCAAGCAGACTTTCATGAAAAGGCATAGAAATGACACGAGTACCCATGGACATCACAGACTGAGTAGATGGGTCTTTTGCTAGCTGCTTTGGTGGGGAGTCTGATTTTTATTATTGTTTTGGAGTGTTCTTGTTCACTTTTGTGTCAGGACAGGGGTTGGAGCTGTGGGCCTTGGTGCTGTCTCTTCACTTTGGTAATCAATACTGACAGTCGACAGCATGAGCCACAGCTCTACTGCCAACCCATTGATGGTCCACGGGAGACAAACACGTGGACTTTTCTTCCAAGGCTAGCTTTGAACCTCAGTCTTCAGACCTTGGCCTCCTGAATACCTAGGATAACAGATGTGAGCCACCAGTGCCTGGCTCTAGGGATTCTCCCTCTTCATAACCTGATGGTGTTACGTTCCTGTGTCTCACCGGCAGCAATTGAAAACATCAGCAGTGATGGCTCCTAAGGCATAAGCTATTCCCCAAGGCCCACACGATTGGATCCCTCAGTACACACAGTGCACACACAGTGCAGTGAAAGGCACTGAAGGGATTTTAATGATCCCTCCTTCCCTCATTTCACAAAGAAGTGAATTCTACTCAGAGACACTGAGAGGCACTTGGCCCCACAACCACCCTGTGACAACGTGCAGCTGGAAACCGCACCGCAGTCACTCACTCTTTGCTGCTGTTTTTCCACTCTTCTCTGCACGATGTTCTCAGACAGGGGCAGAATGGAAGGCGTGCTGCGTGACATCGCACCTTCTTCTGCATAAATACGGTGATAGGAAAGCAAAGGTTTGGATGTTAGTATTTACACCAGGTCAGGTAGAAACATTGGACATAGCCCTCTTCTTGCTCCACCAATGACTGCTGGCCAGTCGATCCAATCCGCATGCCAGCACCCTGTCGCCTCTGACTGGCTTGGACCAGCCTCTCCCTTCCATGCACGACATCCTGCTCATACCGAGTCCCCACGCACTGGAAATGCACGTGGTGACAGTCCACGTCGTGGCCTGTCTGGCCTGGGGTGAGGAAGGCTTACTCTGACAAGAAGCATCACAGCTCCTCGCTGTAACTCCCATCATCATTGCCAGGATCAGCATAAGGATTTCTGCCTCCATGATCCATTTAGGTGGGTACCAGTGCACCCGTTACTCATGCCCATCTGCTACGCTGGAGGCTGAGATCTGAGAATCTCAGTTCAAAACCAGCTCCGGGCAGGAAAGTCTATGAAGCAGTGACCTCCCATTAATCATCAAAAAATCAGAAATGGAAAGGTGTCTTAAGTGGTAGAGTGCCAGCCTTCAGTGACAACACTCAGGGACAGCGACTTCACCCTGAATTCAAGTCCACATGCTGGCACAAACGCACAAAAATCCTATTTATACTCTACTCTAGGTAATGAGAAACATCATCTTATGACTTTAAGAAAGTGGATTCAAATTACTGTCAAAATGTTTTCCCCTTCAAATAATTATGCTTGGTTATCTAGTAAAAATATTCTGTAAACTGATAACTATTTTAATTTAATTGTTGTCATAATTTCCCTAAGCTGTCACATTGCATAATCAAGATTACCTCCTAAGGTTTATTTAATCCTAGTCACTCCATCAAACTAATGAGCAATTGTGAAGTCTGTGGCTGAATTTCAGGAATGCAATCTTTACAGTCTTTTACTTATCTTTGAGTCTCCTTTCCCTGAACCTTCTTGTGTAGTTCTAGTTTCCTAAATAGTGGTGTTGCACAAACTGTGCAGAGCATGCAAATTTTCTTGTTTGTAAGATCATTTCACATCATTATTTATATTTTACATTGATTCACGTGATTCTTTGTATTTCTTTCCAATTATTGTTATCTCTTTCTTCCACATTCCTTTCCTGTTTCCTCTCTCCTCTTTCAACTTATTTCTCCCTTTTACCATTTTTCTATTTGAATGATTTTAGCAGCATTTTCTATGAAACCTACAGGCATATGAACAATGCAAATGTCACTGGAAAATTCTAGAATGTTATCAAATATATATGTACAGGTCCATCTTAGATCACCTCTTAGGCAAATGTACTTTATAAGATTAACAATACTAATTTGAGGAGTAATCTGAAAAATGGACTCTAAAGCCCTGAAAAACTTAACATGATAGTCCGTTTGTATAAATGGTTTTCTGTGTGTATGTTCGTGTGTGTGTGTGTGTGTGTGTGTGTTTGCACATGCATGCATGCTTGCCTAATTTGTTTTTTTTTTCCATTTAAGGCTGATGCTCTTCTTAAACCATACTTCTACTGTGACTAGTTTGTGGTTAATTGAAGATAAGGGTATTTAGGATTTATCTGCCCACTCTGGCTTCAAATTGTGATCCTCATATCTCAGCCTCCTGAATAGCATGGGTTACAGTTGTGAGCAACTGTAGTGATATGACCTGCTATGAAACATATTTTCAGATGTCTCTTCTGAGAGGTCCAGGTAATAAATAGTTTGCTCTACAGAAAGTGCACAAACATTACTCTACCAAATTGAAATGAAAGCTGTGCAAGTCTGGGTTTGTTCACTGGGATGCACTAAGTTTGGTGGCATCCGTTCTTCCCTGAGAGAGATGGGCTTGCCTAGAATCCGAGTCAGTCCCGAGAGTCTCAGGACCTCACATGGCAGAAGATGAGCTCCACTCCTACTTACTCGTGGCATGATTTATTAGAACTGTCTGCCGAGCAGCACCCCAGCAAGAGACTAGAGTTCAACTTACACTCCTGTTTCACTCATAAATCCCTCTTTTAGAATGATTTATAACTTTGTGTTTTTTATGTATGTTTTCCTGAAACTTGGGATATAGGTACCTACACGGTGAATCATTAGCTCCTTGAATTTAATTGAAACTGGTTTAGTCTATTTCTTTCATCTCTCTGAAATCAGACACACACACACACACACACACACACACACACACACACACACATCACATGGGATATCACAAATTCTATGTTCCAAAATAGGGCATTTGCCTCCAGGCAGTAGATAACAGCTATCATCTGAGCCCTCAGGAACCCCTGTCCATATGCTACATGGTGACAGATTCGTAAAGCTTTAACTGTATGTCATGGGGAACAGTTATTAGGTCATAAACTCCTTTCATTCTTTCTCAATAGAAATTTCCCAGAACCTTATCTTGGCCTGCTGATAGTGTGATATGAATTTAAGGTACTTAGGGCTTTCATTTTTGCTATTTCTGCATATAGACATTTTCAGCACTTGGATTTACATTCTAGGTTTGTTTTTTCAGTGCTGTGCATTGACTCAGGGGCCAGATCATGCTAAGCAATTCCTCTACTACCCAGCCGCATCCCAAACATTGTTTGATGAGATGTGATTTTGGGAACTGATTCAAAACTAATTCCTTATACATAAATCAGGATAAAACAAATGACAAAAATCATTTCAGGGACACACTATTTAATATGTGGGTCAGGGTCTCCTAGGGATCAGGGTCTCCTGGGTGCCAGCATCTCCTGGGATCAGGATTTCCTGGGGGTCGGGGTTTCCTGGGGGTCAGGATCTCCTGGGTTCAAGGTCTTCTGGGGTCAGGGTCTACTGGGGTCAGGGTGTTCTGGGGTCAGGGTTTCCTGAGGGTCATGGTATCCTGGGGGTCAGCATCTCCTGGGGGTCAGGATCTCCCAGGAGTCAGTGTCTCCTGGGTGTCAGGGTATCCTGGGGTCAGGGTCTCCTGGGAGTCGGGGTTTCCTGGGGTCAGGGTCTCCTGAGGGTCGACGTATCCAGGGGTCAGGGTCTCCTGGGGAGAGGGTTTCCTGGGGGTCAGGTCTCCTAGGTGCTGGGGTGTCCTGGGAGTCAGAGAATCCTGGGGGTCAGGGATGGGATTTAGGGTTACCTAGGTTCAGGGTCTTCTAGGGTCGGGGTCACCTGGGAGTCGGGGTCTCTTGGGGGTCAGGGTATCCTGGGGGTAAGTGTCTCTGGGATCAGGGTATGCTGGGGATCTAGGTCTCTTGGGGTTAGAGTCTCTTGGGGTTGGGGTATCCTGGAGTTGAGGGCTTGGGATCAGGGTGTCTGGTGTCATGGTCTGGGGATCAGTGTCTCCTGGGGGTCAGGGTCTGGGGGTCACGGTTCTCTGGGGTCAAGGTTTCCTGGGGGTCTGGTCTCCTGGGGTCGGGGTCTCCTGGGGGTCAGGGTCCCCTGGGGGTCAGGGTCTTCATGGCTGGGGGGGCAATATTTTCACCAGTTTGGGGGGCAGGGTTCCCTTTTGTGGAGCGCAGACCCGACCCTCTGTGTTGGAGGCCCCAGTGGAGTGGGCAGGGGGCTAGAGGAGCTAGCCCCTGCCCTCACCTTAAGATATGTCAGGGTATGAGCACAGTAAGTACAGCACACTTTCAAAGTCAGAAGAATTCAAGCTTTATTGCAATCAAAATAGTGACAGCTGACCGGCCAGGGACACAGTGCAGACATGGGAGTGTTGTAGAGCTGACTGCATCTTGATTAGGGAAACATGGTAGGAAATGTTGGGGAAGTAGAGCTGACTCCATCTTCATTATTAGGTCAACCTGACCCCCAAATTCTGCTTCTATAAATGGCTTGCTTAACTTTTTTGTTGCTTACTCTACCTCCTCCGCCACCCCCCCCCCAATCAACCTCCTACATCTGTGTCACGCTTGTTTGTTTCTTTCTTCCTCAACTCCTTGTGTCAACCCCCTACATCTGTGCTATGCTTTTACATTTATAAACCCCAATTTGAGGACTGCTTGGTGTCATGGTGGCGGCTCCCGAGTCTGTGCTGTATCTCTGGATGGTCAGTTTGCTTTATGCTTCCCCAATAAACCCATCTTTTTGCTTTAGACTCTCTGAGTGGTGGACTCTTAGAGGGACAGGGAGCCCCCTCCCTAGAACCCTGTAACATTGGTTCTCTGACTGGGATGACTCCTTAACCACCTTCTTTTTTTGGGGGGGGGGGCGCAGGGAAAGATGCCTGGGTGAAGAAAAGAAACCTCCAGAGGTGTAGTTGTGTGTGTCTGAGGTTGGTCGACTAATTTGTCTTTGTCTCTTTTTCTGTATGGGAAAAGTGCACTGTTTGTGGGCCTGAGACAGAGAGATGCTGGATGCAGGAGCTCTCTAAGGACAGGGTGGTCAAGGGATGCCTTGACCCCCTTCTGAAGGTCCTCAGAGTGTAGGACATGTATGTTGAATTTGTTCCTTGTTCTGTGTATGGTTGTGGCTATCTGTGTCTGTTCTTGATTCTGCTTTTGCTTGCTATTGGGCGTGTTTTACAGGAAGACATGGGATAAGCGGCATCCACTGAGGAACTTCCTAGACATGGTCTTACAACGTTTTAAATACTTTGGGGGCGAAAGGAGCTAAGTTATTTGTTGATTGTGTTTTCCCAGGGAAACGGACT
The DNA here is from genome assembly GCF_023159225.1 of Perognathus longimembris pacificus. Taxonomy (NCBI): domain Eukaryota; kingdom Metazoa; phylum Chordata; class Mammalia; order Rodentia; family Heteromyidae; genus Perognathus; species Perognathus longimembris. Next base: position 30,255,645 of record NC_063178.1, read on the forward strand.
GCTTTCTGCTGGCTTGCATGGCCCACCCTCAGCACTGAGTGGCCCTGGGTCCTGGAAAAACTTCAACCACAGTTTTAGCCTTGAAATCATGGCCAACACTTCCTAAACAGCTAAAGGCCAGTGGAGGAAGAGGAGGAGAAGAAGGAGGTGGAGGAGGAGGAGGTCTTTTCATGAGACACATGTTCCCTTCTCCTCTAGGTATCTACTCAATTGGAAACAACAGAATCCCCCATCTCAGAGAAACGTCAGGCATTAAACCTTTTCTGATTCATCCACCCACTTGAGATGAGGTAACAGAGAAGGAAAGGGAGTTTGAGCCCTGTGAAAGGAGGCCAGAGAAGGAAAGACAAAGAAGCAGAAAAGTAAAGTGGAAGTTACCAAAGGGCCAGGAGAATATCCACAAGCCTTTTTACTTGTTTGTGGACAAAAAGGCTGGGGTAAGAAAAAGCATGCACCCTGGGAATTTCCAGGGCAATGTGGTGCTGCCACCACTCTGACAGACAGTTTGTCAATGCTGGACATGCCACCCAAACATTACTTAGAAACCTTCCAGAATTAAGTCTGTGTCTCTGTCCTGTTTTGTGTTATATGTTTTTCTACATTCTGTGTTTGCTTTAGTCTTGAGTCTCTTGTTGTGTTCAGTCTTATGCCTTTATATGGGAAATCAAAGCCAGCTTTATGCTGTGTCCCCTTCTGTAATGAGGCAGCTGGGAGTGTGCAGGCAACTGAGGACATTGTACTGACATCTAGCTAAAGTTAACAAATTGAAATTGTGAAGCGCTCCTGGCTAAAATTGGCCTAAGATAGTCAGGCCACCTGGTGGGCTAAGAGATCAGTCTCAGGTAACTGCCCTTCCTCCAACTGAAGGTAAATAAAGGGTCAATTGATATGTAAGATGCTCTAGTAAATTAGGATAAAGACTAGAGTCAAGTGCTGTCTGTGGGCTGAGTCTTGCTCCGGGTATCCCCTTCCATCTATCTTCAGCAGAAAATTATTTGGTGTTTTTGTGTTTGCTTAAATCCTGATCACCTGCAAATGTAAGATTGGTAAATATCTCTTGCCACTGAAAATGTATGGCCCAGTGTTTATTTTTGTGCTCTTTAAGAACTTTTGCATGAGTGTGTGAGTGTAAACATGTTCAAGATTAAAAACTGTCAGCATGATGTAAGAATGAATGAGTTTCAAAAAGGTTTGGGGAGTTACCTAAAGTCTAAAAGGATATTGCATTGTTTTAAAGAGAAACAGTTAAAAGCATGGTGAGTCAGTCTATAGGGGGAGTCCATGCATGGTGGAAGAGGGTAAGCTGGTACCAAGGCAGTTCATCAAACTCTAAGGAGTGGGATGTATATGCCCATTGTGCAAGACCGGCCAATGGAGGCCTTTCTTTGTCCTCTTTTGTTTCAGATGAACACTGGAAACCTGATAGTAAAATGAATCATTTGAATGGTTATTTCTAAAATTGCCCCTTAGGATGGATTAAAACTGGAAAATCTTAAAAGAGGATTAAAAAAGGTTTATTTGGATGATGAAATTGACTTCTGTGCTATTTTGCAATTTGGATGTATTGAAAAAGTGAAGATGCTAAGTCTGGATTCTTGTGCTTGTAATTCTGGTATTTGTAATTCTTGCATTAAGGAAAACCTCAATTGAGTTCAGATGTTCTAGGCAGTAACTTGGCCTGAATAAAATAAATGGTCTTTTAAAATGAGCAGCCTGAAGCAATGCACGGTATCTGTCTAGGCTTCAGAGTTCTTCATAGAAAGTGAAAGCCAAAGTGTAACTGTTAAAGCAGAAGTTAGTAAAAGGCTTTAGAAATCAAGAATGCATTTCTAGGTTAAAAAACATTGGAAGTAAAACTTGTCCTAGATGTTTGTTTCAAATTGGATAAAGAAAAAATTAGGGCTAACAAGATGATTTAATTGCTACTCCAGTTTGCCTTGCAGGTTTTCCCTAAAAATTATAAAAATTGCAGACAGGCCACAGAGAAGGACAGATGATTCCTACAAGTTTGTCAGATGTAACTTTGATCCTTAATAAGTTCCAGGTAAGATCATGCTTAAAAATTACTTCTGTGTAGACCACCTTGTTACTTTTAACTGTAGTAAAGTGGCCTTTTGTAAGACTCATTGATCGGAAATCTGTGGTTGGAAGCCAGCCCAGGCAGAGAAAGGTCCCTGTGAGAGTCTTCATCTCTAATCAGCCAGCAGAGTGTTAGGAACAGAGCTGTGAGTTGTGTGCAGCTCAAAGTGGCAGAGTGCTAGTCTTGTGCTGGAGAGCTGAGGGACAGCACTCAGTCCCTGAGTTCAAGTCCAGAGACTGTAAAAGTGGAAAAGTCACTCCTGGGATCTTAAACATTCCAGCCTTTTAATAATTATGAAAAAGAGGTGCCAACTCTCTCTGGCTACTTCCTGCTGGCAAGGAGCATTGACATTAGAGGTTAAAGGTGGGGTTGTGGCCCCACTGGGAGGAGGCAGCAAGCAGCAGTTGTCCCTTGGTGAAAATTTCTTAGACAGAGTCTCCAAGAGGTCTCCTGATGCCAGGATTGAGTCCTCAGGTATTCAAGACAGCTTTACCTTGGTAGGTCCAAGGGAGGGAACAGGTGTACCTTGAAGTCAATGTTGGTATAGAAGGGGCAGGAGCAGAAGCCTTTTTTATTGTTGTCAGATGAATCCACTGTGGCTGTCACTTGAGCATGACTGAGGTGGGGGGGGGGGGTTGCAGTAGAACCTGCTGAAGCCCTTTCCACTCTGGCTTTGTTATCTGGGCCTTAGAAGGGGAGACTCTATATCCTTTGGCCAATAGGAAGTTGAGGAGGTCAGCTGTGTGTTGGTGAGCCAATTCAAGGGGTGGGCTGCAAAGCAAGAGATCCACTTACTGAAGAAGGACACTAGAAGATGCCTGAAGAGAGAAGATCCTTTGCTAAAGCTTGTCCAAAAAATGGGGACTATCTCGAGGGAGGACTGTCCAGGTTAGCTGTTGTGCCCTGGAGGTATATGGATCCATCCAGTAAAAGCAAAAAGGTCCTGACAGTTGGAATGTAAGGGGTTGTAAAAACAAAATGCTTCCTTGAAGTCCAGCAATGAAAAGTCAGTGGTACCAGGAGGTATGGCTGAGGTTTAAATCCATGGGGGTATCTGCATGGAGCCCCTCTCTGGGGTGGACCTTACAATCATCTCCCCTCTAACCTTTGCATTAGCCTTTGTGTCACCGGGCCTCTAATCTCCCCTCTTGGAATGTTTTCAAAACTGGCATTTGATCATTGGCAATATTATCCCTCTAACCCTCCCATCCAAGGCTAATTTCTTCTTTGCCTAAGTCATTGAGAAAGTGTAGAGCTGGAAATTTTGGACTGGAAACTCTTTTTTTTAAAACAAATTTTATTGTCAAACTAATGTACAGAGAGGTTACAGTTTCATACGTTAGGCATTGGATACATTTCTTGTACTGTTTGTTACCTCCTCCTTCATTCCCCCTCTCTCCTCCCCCTTTCCCTTCCTCCCCCATGAGTTGTTCAGTTCATTTACACCAAACAGTTTTGCAAGTATTGCTTTTGTAGTCATTTGTCTTTTTTACCCTGTGTCTCTCGGTTTTGGTATTCCCTTTTAGTTTCCTAGTTCTAATACCAGTATACATGATTTCCAATGTACTCAGATAAGATACAGAGATAGTGCAGGTACAACCACAGGAAGGGGATACAAGAAGATCATCAATAATAGAAGCTACGGTTTCATAGAGCAGGTTGAAAGTAGTTACAACAGTGATATATCACTTGTTTCCATAACATGGATTTCATTTCACTTAGCATCATCTTATGTGTTCATAAGGGTATCGCTATTAACTGGAAACTCTTGAGAGAGAAGCTTTTCTGTAATAACTGCCTGTTCTTGGATAGGAGGTTCAGGGCTGAGTCTAATGCTGGAATGAAAGGAGTAATATGGGTGACTTTCCAGGCAGTTTAGTACCCCTCTTTAACAAATGAGTCTAAGGCTGGAGGGACCCAAATGCATGTTTTACAGAAGATTTGGTTAAGGACCAGGTGGGTTCTGACCTTTGGTATATTAACATATTACAAAATGACAGATTTTTTTGAAAACAATGAAATGCAATATAAGGGAAAGTAGAAAATCTACAGTGTCAATGTGTTACAACTATAATTATACTGTATAATAACCTAAGGTTAAATGAAACATAACTTCTACTAACAATAAATCCCATGTTAATTAAGGTTTGGTTTTTTTTTGTTTTTGTTTTTGGGCCATGGGGCTTTAACTACGGGCCTGGGTGTAACCCTGAGCTCTTTTGCTCAAGGGTAGCACTCTACAACATTGAGCCTCAGCCCCAATTCTGGTTTTCTTGTTGTTAATAGGAGATAAGAATCTCACAAGCTTTCCTGTCTGGGTTGGCTTTGAGCTACAGTCTTCAGATATCAGCCTCCTGAGCAGCTAGGACTACAGCTGTGAGCCACCAGTGCACAGGCACTTAGGTTTTTTTTTGTTGTTGTTGTTTATCCAGTCCTAGGCCTTGGACTAAGGGCCTAAACACTGTCCCTGGCTTCTTTTTGCTCAAGGCCACTTGAGCCACAGAGCTACTTCTGGCCATTTTCTATAATGTGGTGCTGGAGAATTGAACCCAGGGCTTCATGTATAGTGGCAAGAACTCTTGCCACTAGGCCATATTTCCAGCCGAAGATTAGGGCTGAAGTACATGCCAGAGTTAAGATTGAAGACCTGAAGTAATGAAAGCCCAAGGTTGCCCTCACTTCCTGGTTCAGAATTCAAGAATATCAGAGGCATGTCATGAAGTATCCCATAAGAAAATCAATGGAAGAATAAAAGTAATCTTTCTGAATCCTTATAACTCCGCAAGGAAATAGACCAAGATAAGTAGCCCTCGAATGGGAGAAGGTCTTTGATAACTGTATAAGACAACAGCCTGATTCTTAAAATCTACTCAGAGATCAAACATTAAACTCAACACAAAACAAATTCTCAAAGAAACATCAGCCAAATTAATAAATATGCTAAAATCTAAAAGAGATTTCTCTGAGGAAGAAATAAGAAAGGCCAATTGATACACGTGGATATACTGGACAACACTGGCCACAAAAGAAATGCAAAGGAAAAGAACATTGCCATTCTACCTCACCCCAATTCAGTTACTCTGCCCATAATGCAGAAAACTAACAATTACAGATGCTGTCATGAATATGGACAAAAAGGAACACTACCTCACTGTTTGTAGGAAAGTAAACTTATTCAGTCACTCTTGAAAGTTTATGAATACTCCACAAAGGTAAACATAGAACTTCTCTATGACCAAGGAATTCCCATCCTGGGCATTCATCCAACCGAACACAAATGAGGCCACAAGTAAAAGTGCCACCCAATCACATACATTGTAGCATTTACTATAGGTATGATGTGGAACCAATCCAGATGCCTTTCAGAACATGAGTGGATCAACAATGTGTGGTTTATATACAACATGGCATTATGAGTCTATCTGAAAGAATGATCTTGCTACCTTCATAAGGAAATGGAAATATTGGCAAATGTAATAGTAAGCTAAGTAAGCCAGACACAAAGAAACATAGGGTGTATGGTTTCTCTCACTGCTGTAACTGAAATATGCCATATATATATATATATATACACACATATATGTATATATGTATACATATATACATATACATATATATGTATATATATGTAACAGCATTGATTGGTAAAAGACAAAACTTACACTTATGACAAATTATACAGGAGTCTACAGATTCACATAGTGAGTCCAAAGGAGAATATTCTCAAGAGAGGATCATAAAGGCTCAATAGCTATATGCATATTTATTGAATTATCACATTTATTGAAATAAACTCCCAAGAAATAGAACAAGAGATTTTTGTATTTTGCTTTTTCATTTTGTTTCTTTGGTTTCTCTTTTGTCACTGGTTGTGATTTCTTTCTTGTATGTAAATTTATCTGTTTTGTTGAGGTTAAGGGAGAGCACAGAAATGGTGGGACAAATAATGAAAGAATGCAGTAGTGATTCATACTAGACACTAGGTTGAAACTCAAATATACAACTTGTTGGGGAGGGGTTCAGCAGGGAAAAACTGAGAGAAATGAGGGAAGAGTTGGCACCATTCAAAAAGAAATGTACCCATTATCTGACTTATGTAACTGCAATCCCTCAGTACATCATGTTTAAAATGACAATTTAAGATTGGCTCACCCCAGCTGGGAAAAGTCCACAGCAACGCATGACACACACACAATCCAGGACCAGTAAGTCCCCCATTGCCCTCCCCCCAAATGGGAGATCACCTCTGGCAGAGACCCAAAACCTGACATAGAGCTCATCACAAGGGAACAAAGAAACTACTTCCCCTTTACCCCCAGAGAGAGAGAAGCTGCCACCTGGATAAGGTGCAGATGCCATGTAGCTCCCTCTCCCGTGGGAACTATGGCCCCACTAATAAACCTACTTATGAACCTTCTTCTCCTGTCTGTGATTATCTCCGCTTGGTCCCCTGGGATGGCCAGGACATATCCTTTCAGCTATTACATAAGACAAGAAAAACAGGAAGAGAGAGAATAAGGAGAAAGGGGAGTTTGAGATAGTGAGATCTCTTCTAGGCTTGCTGGGGTCAGTGTAACTGAGATATAGTCAGACCATGATATCCATGACCCAGCCAAAAATAGTGGCTTGGAGCTTGGGTGAGGCTAGAAGGGGAGACTTGGAAGTGGTAGAATCTACCACTTCTAGAAGGTTTCAGGAATGGGAGATGTCCAGCCCCAGTAAAACAACAATTGGCCTCCAGTGGCGATGTCCACACCTACCCTCAAACAGTGCGATCCTAGACAAACCACTTCCCTTTCTGATTTTGAGTCAGAAAGCACAGAGTGATGGACCAGATCTCAAACATTCAGTTGCCGATGGCTGATGGGTCATCTGCTCTGGATGACTAAGAAGAATGCTTGTTGCTGAGCAGTATGCCGCAGGACGATCGAGTCCCCAACTTTCCAATAGGAAAGACAGACACATAAATATGCCCTCTCTGTATTGAGCAATTAACAGCTACCATAAAAGCAAAGAGTGCAGGAGGGAGTCCTGAGAGGAAGTGCCTGGCTAGGGGAATTCCAGCAAGCCCCTCAGAGATGAAATTTGATCTTTGGCTTGAAGAAGAGAAACTTCCCCAGCAGAGGCAAGGCCAAGCACAGAGGTCTGACAAAGTGATTTAATTTAGAATACCAGGGAAATGGTATTGACCCTAGAGCTCTAGGAAACCTTAAAGGAGGCCAGTAGAATTAAGTAGGTTAAGCCTTTCTCAGCTTGCTAATGAGTGGCCACAGGCTAAAGCTGATAAACAGGATGTTAATACTGTTCTTGAATACAGGGGCAACACAGTTAGAAAGCAGTTTTCAAGAGCTGTGTAAGAAAGAAAGGCGCTTCACACATCTGAGGTCCTAATTTTTCTTTCTGATCTTTAAGTCCTCATTTTTTTGGTCTTGTTTTTAAATAGTGACATAAAAATGTTAAGCATGGCTGATGATTCACAGCCTTATTCAGACACAAGAGTTTAGGTGTATCTAATCCTCAGAGTAAACCATTTCCAATCACTATGACATCAATTTCAAGATCCTACAGCTCCTGAGACAGAGCAAGTCTCAGGCCCTGCTGGGACATGGTTGGGATATGATGTAACAGTCACAGAGGTGAAATGCTGCCTTTCAATCAATCACACTCATCACTGTGTGCTTATTAGGCAAGTGTTTACCACTTGAACAACAGCCCTTAGCACTTTTGCATCATGAGTGTGTCTTTCAAGTAAGATCTCACACTTTTGCCTAAGCAGCCACAGACCTCTATCTTCCACCACCTACCCCCACCCCCAGCCCAGACTACTTCAATCCTAAAGTGGTTCTTTCCCTTTGTTCTCTACACTTGATACAATGTGATACAATGATCTTTGATTCTAAGAGCAGAAGGCCTGGCATCACTTGACTCTTTAGGAAATCCAATATCCCAGTCCATGTTGTAAAACCCTGGAGGTTCTTTTTCTCTTGTTGCTCAGGAAGAGCTAATTTCCTTCCTCAGATCCTCCACCCCCGGATTTTTTCTTGGTGTCCACTGGACTTTCAAACTTTCTTGCTGCTTTGTTCTTCCCTTCAAATCACTATTTACTTCCTGCTGTTGTTTGAACTTTTGTGAAGAAGAAAAAATGCAAAGGTTAAAAGGCAGAGGACTGGCTGCAAGAGAGGCAGATGTTTCTTTCATGGTTTTTGTTGTTGTTGTTGTTGTTTTTTGCCAGTCCTGGGGCTTGGACTCAGGACCTGAGCACTGTCCCTGGCTTCTTTTTGCTCAAGGCTAGCACTCTGCCACTTGACCCACAGCGCCACTTCTGGCTGTTTTCTGTATATGTGGTGCTGGGGAATTAGGCCTGAGAGGCAGATATTATACTCAACATTTCAACTTCAGCTTCTGAGCCTCCAGCACCCACACCACTCTGCCCTGTTGCTCCCCAAGAGACTTTGAAGTACTCCTCCCTCCATACCAATATTCTCTCCTGCTGGCTCTCCTTTTCCTTTGTGAATTTCATGTTCCAGAGTCCTGATAAACAAATTTGCAATCCCAGAGTCCTGAAAAACAAATTGGCAATCACCTTCAGTAAACTTACAAGTTCATTGGCATGTTCTTAGTGGTGAATGCGTTATTAAATGCTCACCAGAAACAGGCCCAGCAACCACCTAAAAGTGTTACCTGACTAGCTTGTAGGACTTAAACTCCAGATAGTGCACAAATTTCCAAATGACAACATTGCCTTGAAATTTTAACTTACAGGCAGTTGGTAGAGCCTCTAAATGTATTTCTGTAAATGTCCTTAAACAGTCATTAAATATTAATGTGCTCAAGACAGGTGAGGGTCATGGTTCAGAGCCATTGTTGGCAGTAGTCTTCAATTAACCACCAAAAAGCCTGAAATAGCCATGTGGCTCAAGTGGTAGAGTGCCAGCCTTGAAAGAAATACTTAAGGGAGAGTGTAAGACCGCGAGTCACAAACAAAAGAATAAATAAAATGTAAAAAAAAAATGCTCATTTTCTCACACAATCTTGGTCAGTGATTAGGAAAAAATATAGCTAACAATATGCTACCATTTACTCGGTGGGAAGACAACCCAGGCAGAAAAACTATGAGAGTCTTCAGTCCAATGAACCAGCAAAAAGCCAAATGTGTTGCTATGGCTCAAGTGGCAGAGCACTAGCTTTGAGTGAAAAAGTCCAGCAAGTGTTCTAGGCCCTGAGTTCAAGCCTCACTACTGGCACAAAGACACATAAATATATTAAACTTCTGGACTCCCAAATTCTAAGACAAGTTTTATCACAGACCTAACATTTCTTAAAATTTAAGCTTCAAGTGTTTTCTTGTATGTTCAATAATATATGTGTGAGCATTGTAAAATGTACATATATGAACATCATATAAATTAAATTATATGTGAACATCATGTAAATTATGTGTATGCACATCATATAAAGAATGTACATATATAATTCATGGCAATGACACATGCATATATTTGAGAGACATTTTCAAAGTCCTTGTTACAATTACACTTAAGCACGAGTCTAATTCTTAAAACTCCTTGCTATCTTACAGTTCTGTGATGTAATTACAGGAGCTTAACTTACCTCAGTAGCAGTTTCCTCCAAAATATTAGGACAGGAAGGCCTCCTAGGCACGATGGAAAAATCTATTTAAACTGTCAACTCAACATTTTCATCTTTCCTTATATAAAAAGATTAATTTTATTCAGCCTATGTGACTGAATCACCCGAGTAATTTTAAGAGAACTGGAACTTTAGGAATGTTCTCTTGATTGACACAAAGACATGCACTGTGAATTACAAGCTATCAATAAGTCACTCAAAGGAAGACTTGAGTAGTGAATTGCTCATTTCCACCTGACTTTGCATTCTGTGGCTTTGTCTGAGTGAGTTTAGTTTGTGTTCCAATGGGATTCTAAGAAATGAAAATAATTAACCAAGGAAAGCAAGGTGAAAGAAAGGAAAAAATCTCAAACGAGTTTCTAAATGACCCAGGTGTGGAAAAAATAGTATCTGGGACCGAAAATCTCTGAAGATATTCCTAAGAATCCATCTGTCACATATAATTCAAGAGAAACAATTATGCCTCAGGAACGAATCTGCTGTTTCTTTCCTAAAGCACATGAGGATTCTTTTTGCCCTAGACTCCCTGCCAGAAAGTCTTATTTATTATTGTTTTTTATTGTTATCTTTAAGTTCCTGTACAAAGGAGTTGGCACGTCGACACAGCAGTTTATGTGCACAGTACATCTCCATCCGTGTCACCACTTACAACACTCCCACCCGTCCCTCCCCACCTGTCCCTCCCTCGCTTTCTCAGTTGAACTCTTGACTGCCATTCTCCCCTCCCTACAGTCTCCTCGCTGTGGACTCTGCTGTCTGGAAACTCACTGTGGGACAGCGAGGAGCAATGGAGTGATTCGGCTAGACACGAGGGTCCTGACCAAGGTGGTGGTAAACACTGGAAGCTTCTGGAAATGCTCAAGGCCTAGTCACAGACACAGGGATGAGGGGTGGACTGCTGGGCTCTAGAGGGTGCCATGTGGGTTCGGTGCGTGAGTTCTGTGCTCTGAAAGCAGTAAGCACCTTATGGCTGGAAGACTTCCTCATCCAAACTTACTGTGTAGACACTATTGCCATCCCAGTGCTGTGTATCCACTATTATACAATAAAGAGCAGGGAACGGGATAAGCAGATGGGTTTTATTTTTTCCTTTTCTCTGCCTTTCTTATGTTTCCTACTCATAAAACACGATATCAAGAAGCTTCTCCTACTCGTAGATCATCTACCTCTCTCCCTATTGTCTACCTCCCACTACCACCCTCTCTATGCATATCAATCAAACTCAATCTGGCAGCCTCGTGACATCAGCCTATGGAGGGATGGAGGATAACACATCTCAGGAGCTGAAATGGGCTCTGTGTGTCTTTTGAAACTGAACTATGGCCTTTGATCATCTTTCTAACAGCTAAAGTTCTGCCATGACCTACAGTGGGTCAGTGAGATGAATCTGAAACTTAGGGACAAGTAAAGTCTAAAGTCTCATTTTGAATATTCAAAAGCCACTAATGTTGGTAGCCAAAATAATGAAAATTGATCCCATAAATGCTCAATTTTTCTAGAATTTGTAAAATAATTGCATATGATTTGTGATACAACAAGGGTCTTCAGAAAGGTCTTATAACTAAATGATGGTATAGACATGAATTGGATTTTTAAAACTCCAATGTTTTCTAGAAACTAGGAAATATATGTTCACTCTGAGCAATTTTCTTGTTCTCAGCTGGCTTGCATTAAGACAACATAGCACAGTTCTTAGAATATATATCTCCCCATTATTCAATAGTATAGAAGAGAATCACTAAGGGAGATATAATACAATTAAGATACACATGCATGTATTACATAAAAAAATGGAAATGAAGTACATGTAGGGTATTTTAAATCTTTTTTATTTCCTTTCACAAAGATTACACTACATCAGCTTTGTGAGTGGGCAGGAGCAGAGGCTCGAACTCGGGGCCTTGAACTTTCACTTGGCTTTTGTGCTCCAGGCTGGCACTCTACCATTTGAGCCCCTGCTCCGTTTCCCATTCAGAGTGTTTTAAAAAGCAATGAGCCTGCATTTTGAGGAACAGTCAAACTACATGACTTAACCTAACTTAATCCAATGAGCAACTGTATTCACAATCGGAAGTTTAGCACGACTGAAAAGTCCTCTTTGTCATTAGCGTTTAGATGGACGGTGTGTCCGTGTCTAATTGATCACACTGTGCTTGTGACTGCGAAGTCTACAAGACGTGCACCACAGTCGGGTTCCCGCTGGGCCTCGGGGGGCCCCACACTCTCTACCTCTCGCTCCCGGCCGTTCCGGGGGCCGGTGAAGCTGCAGCCCAGTCCCGTGCGGCAGAAGGACATCTTGCAGGTTCCATGATCTTCTGACTACATCAGTCTCCGGCAGGGCTGCCCAGGAGCCGCAGAAGCATCTGGAAGGCATTCTTTCTCAGTATCTATTCCTTGCTGTGATAAGAGTTTCAGGGAGAACTGGACACAAATATTTATGAGCTTCCTGAGATTCTGATCAGCCATATTTACTATGCAGGTTTGGTACACACTGCAATTATTTTATGTGACCTTCAAGGAGTTATAGAGTAAGGAGAGATTTTCAAACTTAAGGAGGCAACTGTTTTGAGAGGATGAATATAATCATGCGGGCTCATGGCCTCTCCCTCTGTCAGGAAGCATGTAATTAGGTACAAGCATTCACACACACACAAACACACACACACACACACACACACACACCTGGAGCAGGCAGCTACCTATTCTAAATGACGACTGCCTCTTTATCTACAGAAAGGAGTTAGAGAGAGCAATTAATGCTAAATTTCAAGTTATGTAATACCCAGCTAGTTATGAAATCTTTTCTCAACATCTGTTTCAGTGAGTAGGGATTATCAAATCCATTTGAGCAAATTTTCCATATCAAAACAGATGATAAAAGAATTAATCATTTCATGAGAATGGCCAATAGACATATGAAAAAATGCTCTACATCACTGGCCATAAAGGAAATGCAAATCAAAACAACATTGAGATTCCATCTCACCCCAGTAAGAATGTCATATATCAAGAAAACTAATAATAACAATTGTTGGAGGGGATGTGGCCAAAAGGGAACCCTACTTCATTGTTGGTGGGAATGTAAACTGTTTCAGCCACTCTGGCAAGCAGTATGGAGATTCCTCAGAAGGCTCAATATAGAACTCCCCTATGACCCAGCAGCCCCACTGTTGGGTATCTATCCAAAATCCCACAAACAAAATCACAGTAATGCCACCAGCACAACAATGTTCATCGCAGCACAATTTGTCATAGCGAGAATCTGGAACCAACCCAGATGCCCCTCCATAGATGAATGGATCAGGAAAATGTGGTACATATACACAATGGAATTTTATGCCTCTATCAGAAAGAATGACATTGCCCCATTTGTAAGGAAATGGAAGGACTTGGAAAAAGTTATACTAAGTGAAGTGAGCCAGACCCAAAGAAACATGGACTCTATGGCCTCCCTTATTGGGAATAATTAGTACAGGTTTAGGCAAGCCATAGCAGAGGATCACAAGGCCCAGTAGCTATACCCTTAGGAACACATAAGATGATGCTAAGTGAAATGAACTCCATGTTATGGAAACAATTGATATATTACAGTTGTAACTACTTTCAACGTCCTATGTGTATGTGTAGTTTCTATTATTGATGATGTTCTTGTATCACCTTCCTATGGTTGTACCTACACTATCTCTGTAATCTTATCTGAGTATATTGGAAACCGTGTTTACTGGTATTGGAAGTAGGAAAATCAAAGGGAATACCAAATTTGAGAGACACAGGGTAAAAAAAAAAGAGAAATAACGACAAAAGCAATACTTGCAAAACTGTCTGGTGTAAGTGAACTGAACACCTGGGGGGGGAGGGAAAAGGGGGAGGGAGGGGGGCATGAGGGACAAGGCAACAAACAGTACAAGAAATGTATCCAATGCCCAACGTATGATACTGTAACCTCTCTGTACATCACTTTGATAATAAAAATTTGAGAAAAAAAAAAAAAGTCAGGCGCTGGTAGCTTATTCCTATAACCCTAGCTACTCAGGAGGTTGAGACCTGGAAGACTGTGGTTCAAAGCTGGCCTGGGCAAAATAGTCTGTGAAATTCCATCTTCAAATAATAAGCAAAACAACAACAACAACAAACACCAGACTACAGTAGTACTCACTATATTGAAAATGAACTATATACCTTGTGGGTGGGGATGGGAGGGATAAATGGGGAGAGAGTAACAGAGGGGGTGGCATTGTCCCAAAAGAAATGTGCTTATTACCTGACTTATATAACTGTAACCTCTCTGTATATCACCTTTGTAATAATAATAAAAAATAAAATTTAAAAAAAAAGAAAAAAAAAAGAATTAATCATTTCAAAGGTTAGTTTAAAATGTGATTACGGGGCTGGGGATATAGCCTAGTGGCAAGAGTGCCTGCCTCGGATACACGAGGCCCTAGGTTCGATTCCCCAGCACCACATATACAGAAAACCGCCAGAAGCGGCGCTGTGGCTCAAGCAGCAGAGTGCTAGCCTTGAGCGGGAAGAAGCCAGGGACCGTGCTCAGGCCCTGAGTCAAAAGCCCAGGACTGGCCAAAAAAAAAAAAATTTGATTACGTTGGTACAGCTGGGGGCACGCTTTTCATCAGTCAGTCATGTGTAAATAATGAAAGACGTGTTTTGTTTCCTACAAGAAGAGTCACCATCCCAGGGATGTTTCCAGAGGTGGTAACAAATTGTTATTGCTACTTCCCTAAGATTTCCCTTTATCCATTTCCCTTTGATTAAAACAAATATTCTACACACACACACACACACACACGTATTTATCAGTCCTGTCCTCTGAATTCTACTTCCACTGGTCAACAAAACATGACCTACATAATGCTTAGAAGGTCAACAATTGTCACATCTCTAATGAACAGGTACAGACTACGCTCCTTGACATTTTTGCCCCCAAATATAACAACTATTTACAAAGCATAAGCTGCACTAAGTATTCTACATGTAGAATACATATACATAAACACATTCATATCAGCTACTTAGGAAGACAAAAATCAGGGGATGACTGATTTCAAGGAAAGCCTGGCCAAAAAGTTAATGAAGACTACTAAATCAAATCAAAACAAAACAAAACATAAAAACCAAATATTGTAGTACATAACTAGCCAGGTAATCAAGAGTTCTAAGAAGAGGATTGCCGTCAGTGGATAGCATGAACTGTGTGTGTATGTGTGTGTGTGTGTGTGTGTGTGTAGTAATAAAATGCATAAATACATACATATATGAAATATTCACATATACACCTCCCCATATGTGCACGTGAGTACATACATATTTATACATTCTCTCTCCTCTCTCTCTCTCTGTAATCTGTCTACACATTCACACATTGAAGGGATGCTCTCTTCAACCCAAACCATAAATATGTCCATTCATATGCTAATTTACCGTGGGTACACTAACCACCCTGGAGGAGTTCTCCTTGTGGCCACACTGCCTTATTGGAATCATGACCTTGCGTGTCCTTCAGGAACAGCATCATTCATTCATTCCTTCAGCTGTCTCCAGGCAGCCCACCCTCCCAGCCACCCTGGTCTGCCTGGGAAGGAAGCTGTGTAGACCCCGGCTGGGGGGCGGGGTGGGGGGGGCACAAGGGCGGCCACGGCCTCTCCGGGCCAAGCCCCCCGCAGGAGCCCATGGAGCCCTCCCCAGAGGCGGCAGGACACACTCGGGACCCCTGGCCGCTCTGGCCCTGAGTTGGGGCCCCTTCCCTGCGAGCTGGGCATGGGCTGGGCTTGGGTGGGCACACGTGGCAGAGGCTGGCTTCGCTTTACCCGACCCCTGCGGGCGGCAGGCTTCCTTGCTCAGACATCACATAAACCTGGTCCCCAATTCACTCCCTCACACACCCGCCTAACACGCGGGAAGCCTGTGCCCCTCGCTGGCAACAACATCCTCACCTGTTGGTGAGCCAGTCCAGCCTATTTCTTCTCT
This sequence comes from Perognathus longimembris pacificus, assembly GCF_023159225.1. NCBI lineage: Eukaryota > Metazoa > Chordata > Mammalia > Rodentia > Heteromyidae > Perognathus > Perognathus longimembris. The sequence goes on from NC_063178.1 coordinate 30,271,357, forward strand.
GTTTTCCTCCATTTTCCTAACAGTATTAATAAATAGGCTCTCTACCAAGGATAATCACCAAAAATCCACTCGGATATGATGAATGATCCAGGACTGTAGACACAGTGAGATCAAAGGAGTATATCCTCAGGAGAGGGCCACAAGACTCATTACCTAGATGCAGATGATCATAGACAATGGTGCTTATCATAATGAATGCCAAGGAATGAAAATGAGGGTTTTTTTTTTTGTTATTTTGCTTTTTCCCTTTCTCTCCTTTGTCTCTGCTCTTGATTTCTGTACCTTTGTCTTGTATGTAAGTTTATCTTGGGAAGCTTAACGAGAAGCACAAAAATGGTGGGACAAAGGGTGAACTAATGCAGCAGTGATACTCACTAGGCACTATGTTGAAAATGAACTGAACAACTTGTGCATTAAGGAGGTCAGGAGGGGAAAAAATGGGAGAGAGCAAGGGAAGGGGGGCACTGTTCAGAAAGAAATGCACTCATTACCTGACATGTGTACCTGTAACCCCTCTGAACATAAACTTTACAATAACAATAAAAATAATTTACACATTTTGGAAGAAAATAATTCAAAACATACAAAGTAAAATACACTGAAGTTTGACTATCAGTGAGCAACCCTTGGTGGATTCTGTGTCCTTGGGCACAGAGCTCAGATTCTCAACCCCATAATCTTCTGTAAAGCAATGTTTCGGTTTAATGATTACTGAAGCATAAACATAGACCACCATCCATCACCCTCTATCTCCTACAGTAAGACAGTCAGTTATGTAGACCAAAACCAACATCAGCATTCCTGTTCTAATATTACTTACAATTGGCACTGAATTTTGGATGTAAACATAGTTTTCTACTTACTTTTCAAATTGTATTTACAGGTAGTTATGTGGAATTTAAGAGTTTCTGCTAATGGTTCACACCTGTAGTCCTAGCTACTCAGGAGGCTTAGATCTGAGGATCATGGTCTGAAGCCAGCCTGGGTAGGAATGTTCATGAGGCTCTTACTTCCAATTAACAAGCAAAAGCCAAATGTCAACCTGTGGCTCAAATGGTAGAGCACTAGCCTTCAGCAGAAAGAGTTAAATGATACAGTCCAGGTCCTGAGTTTAATCCCCACTATTGGTACAATAAAAAAAAAAAGTGAAGCAAAGCAAAGAAAAACTAAGAAAAATTTCTTTAACTTGTTACCTAATCATAAGCCTCTTTTAGCTGAAGGCATGGATTCACAGTTGGTATTTTAAATCTATTGGGGGACATAATTCTTGATTTTTTCCTCAGGTCAGAAGAAAGAGACAAAACATAGGTTCCAAACGATGAGTTAGTCTGACTAAAAAAAAAAAAAAAAAATTCTGAGCTTGTACAGGATTCCATGCCCTGAATAATGAAAAAGAATCGATCTTACAATCGTTGTGAAAAAACTGAAATTCCCTATGGTAGCAGTTTAACAAATCTGGTCCCAAAATAATCCTGAAAATTCCAATTTCTTTAAAGAATGCCCTGCTTTTTTGTCCAATGAGAGCATTGATTCTTTTCTTTTTTTTTCTGCAAATTGGTTTAAATTTGAAAGCGTTTGCAGAAATGTACTAATTTTAACATCATATCAATTAACTCTTATTTGATTAGAGTAGCTATCATTATTTTGGGATACTAAGACAATGGAAATGGCAGCTGGAGAAATTAGAATAGGTAAAGCAATTCAGAAATCCAGTCACTGTGTTTGTCATCACACTGGCAGCAACTTGTAAAGGCAGGAATCTTGTAAATATCTGTTCCACAGATACATTTCTGTAGCCTCGATCAGTATGCCTACTGTGCAAACAATACAGAATGCAGTGGCTCAAGTGGTAGAGTGCTAGCCTTGAGCAAAAGGAAGCCAGGGACAGTGCTCAGGCCCAGGACTGGCAAAAAATAAACAATACAGAATTCAACAACAAAGGCCAGAGCCCCAATCAACCTAATTTCACACACAAAAGTCTCTTTTACCCACAGTGGGAACAGTAACATCAGTATGTGCCTGTCTCCTGAATTTACTGAGTTAAAATGCAACTTTACACTGATGGAGAGGAACCATGTAAATATCTCAGAAAGGAGGCTGAGTCCAGTGAAATCAATATTTTTGGAATTTGTTATAATCATCAGAGAGTCTTGTCAAGATGAATTTGGACAATCAAGGAAGGAAGTACAGCCATGCAGCAGGGTGAACACAGGCTTTAAAACAGTACATTAAAATGATAGAAGCAACATACTTCAATGTGTTTCATTTGGTGTGTTTCTTCCAGCCTTATCCCCTGTACATAGCTGTACTGACAGACATGACACCCGTGGAAAGTGAGTGAGTATGTGAAACCCGATGAAGCTTGAATGTTGATTGACTTACAGGAGTGGGGAACCCCAGCCAACAGCAACTCATTCATATGTTACTATGCAAGTAGTTCAGTCCAGTTGTCTGTTGCTAGGCTGTAGTTCACATATCACCAAGTCTAGTCAATACATCTAGGGTTAGGCCTGAGCACTTAATGCTCCAACTTAACCCACAATTTTCTGTCAGGCTACCCATAATGCCCACAGGAACCTAGAATTTATGTGGTCGTGAAATGAGTGGGTATCTTTCTAGAATTTAGCAATTGGCAGGGATGCCCACAATTACAAAGCAAATGGCGCTGCCCCTCAGGGAAGTAGGCTCCCTGTGGGTGGCTGAGGCCTCAGAGGAGACAAGCATTGCCCTTAGCAAATCGCCATGGGAAAAAGGCAGGCAGAGAGATTTCCCCAATAAAGTGACTCAGGAAGACAATTACTCAAACTTTATCAACGTTGGTATGGTATTTACTCCAGATGCACACATCCTTTACTGTAGTGAAATAAGTCTGAAACAATCAGATTTTAATGTGAGTTTTCCCAAGAATGTAGAGCACATAGCACTGGGGCTTTTCTCCACATTGTGAAGAAAATGCTAGTGCATCTGGACAAAAAGGAAATCTTCACCTTTACAGGAGCCAAGCCGTAGGACTTGAGGTGGTCAGCTGTGAGGCAGGTTTTCCCAGGCTCTGCTTACTAAATGCTTGATGCTACCTAATTATATTTTGTGCAGCTTGGTTATTATTATGCAAAAACATGCCATTCTTATTAAACAAAACTTGCTGGTAAAAAAAGTTCCGTTGTTCTCACATTCGCACAAGTCACTTACTTTGTCAATCGTAGATGTAATCTAAATTGAATTTTTAAATATAATCTAAACTGAATTCCTCCTCCATGCCCAGCTCTTGCTTTGCCTTCCTTTCTTTCCAATCATTGGGGATTTGAGATTCAAATCCCATCCTGGAAACCCGCCAAATCCTTGCACTTTCCTCCTGCAAGCAGGGAATAATTACCAATTGTCTCCAAGGTCCCCCAGCCTGGACAGGCTTACTCCTGACCTCTAACTCTCCATCTATGCATTTCCACTGAGTTCTAGGGCTTTTTAAAAAAATAAATGTTGAGCTCTACATGATCTTGCTAATGACAGCTAATAGTAACATGGCACTTCAGCAGCTAAAAAATCAGTAGTTCAATGTTTAAGCACAAATGCACGCATGGCTCTGGCTCTAATGTTTCCTTTTTTTGTTACCAATAATCAACACCTGTGAGCACTGCTTCCTGTAGATCATTAACTGTACTGCAAATGAACCGTGATACTGTATAAAAAATGAACCATGGTTGTGGCCCTTGACCTTAAAGCACTAGCATTCAGAAGTGAGCACAATTGAGTATTTATTTTAAGAAAATGATTAGGGAATATTTATTGTGCAATCACACCATTTGCAAACTATTCTCAGCCCTGAGGTGTTATTAAATGCTTCTTTGTGTTGGTTCCGGTATTGTAAATGTCCACTTCCTCTTTGAACATACCATGGAGGTTACTGAATGAGGGAAAGATAACAATGATTTGTTATAGATGAGAAACAAGCACTAATCCCTGTACCATAGTTCCTGCAATGTCATTTTTACAGGATTGTGTGTGTGTGTGTGTGTGTGTGTGTGTGTGATCAAATTCTCTTGCTTTCCTCCAGTCCAGGTCTGCATAAGAAATTGCTAAACTTTCTTTGCAATTGATAGATTATATTGTTGTTTGAATTAGCAAACCTTGTTAAATCAAAACATTCCTGGATGTGAGTTATCTGCACAATACTTCAAGTGTATAAATATTAACTAAGGAAAGAATTCGGGAGTTTTGAATTTTACATTGTTCTAGATTCATTTACATAAAAATATCTGGAGAGGCAAGTGGCTTGAGTATGCATTCGTTAGTTTGTTCATGAATATAAAACAGCCATTACCTCAAAGGATAGCAATGGTGCATCAGCTTCACGGAGGAGACCTTTGGCATGGCAGAGTTGGGCAGGGAGGTCTGAAGGCTCAGTGTACGCCTGAGGAAGGGGAAGAAAACAAGCAGCCCAGAGCAGGGGCTCAGGCTGGGAATCCTCCTCACTCAGGAGGCTGAAGTCTGAGAAATACAGTTTTTAGTCAGCCTGGAAATAAAGACTGGGAAACTCATGCTTCTCTCCAATTAATCACAAGTGGAGGTGTGGCTCAAATGGTAGAGTACCAGCCCTGATGGTAAAAGCCAAGTAAGTGAGGACTTGAATTCAAGCCCCAGTTCTAGTATGTGCACGCACGCACACACACACACACACACACACACACACACATCAATGAAGAAGCTGGCACACAGAAGGTAGCCTGAAAAATGAAGCTGATGACACCTAAAAATGCTATCTTCCAATAGAAAGAATTCTCCATAAATTATCTTATTACAGCGTGGACCAATAGTGTGAAATGAAATGAACAAAACACCTAAAATTAAGAAAAGTACATACTCCACACATCCTAAATGCCAGAGGTGACTGTTAGAACAGTGTCATCTGGTTTTGTTCTTCACACAAAGGTGACATCCACTGAAACGCAATAAATGGGCCTTCTTACTTATTGTGTGTCCTAAAAGAATATTTTATAAATGTTCACCTAGAATCACTTCAAACTATTTTGGTCTTGAGTTCAGCTCCCATTGCTTTCTTTGGAAATTAATTGCTTCTATTTTAATTCTCCACAGGATTTTCTTCCAGAGAGGAAGCTCAATAGTGCATTACAGGAAGTCATGCAGCGACAGGAAGTCGTGCATCGAGTTTGTGGGAAAGCTGGGAATATGGATTGGTGCCCAGGGTCCTGACAGCGGTCTACCCCCGTGCCCCACGAGTCCTGCCGGGCACCCCTGGACTTGCAGTCTGCGGGACAGGAGAAGAGCCCTCTGTGCTACACTGCACTCACTAAGTCTCACTGGCGAAATCCGCTACTATGGCACCCAGTTGAGAAGCCAAAGATGACACAACTGGAAATTGAATGAGAAAATCCCTTTAGGGATCCCACCGGGAGAAACACACACCACATGGCAAAACGGTGCTTTCTATGATAAGGTAAGATGATTAATACTAATTGAAGTCTAGCGACTGAGTATCGATTACTGTAACTAACCCAAAACATGATTTCAGTTAGATAATGCATCATTTTAACTTTAAGGGTCTTTGTTAGTTTCCCCTGCAAACTCAGTTTCCATGCTGGCTCTCCCTCCCATACCATTTCCCCAGCTCCATTTCCTTCACCTTCCACCTGCCCTGAACCATGCAGCTGGTTTTCCTGTGCGCACAAATATGGGATAAATCACTTTCCAAATCAGGTGGTTACAGCCAAGAGTTTGAACTCAGGCCGTGCTGTCACATGTACATACATCTTCAGATGTTCTCAATGCACTCATTAACAAATGGCAACACTGGCTTCCAGATTTTCCTGAGAACACCAGGCGAAGTGAGATGAGATGAAATCAGACAACAGAATCTCTCTCTAAGAATCCTACTGACATGGGTTTCTTTATCCCAATTTTGACATGACAGGATGACGGGGAAGAAGATAAGCACCACAGTCACATCTTCTCCAGTGCTTGTGATGGCTTTGCAATATTTTCAATATTTTATGATGGTGAGTTACCTCACTAGTTTTGTTGCTGTGTTTTGCTTTCATTTTTATGCCAGTACCAGGTCTCAAACTCCTGGTCTCGCTCTCTTGTTTAGTTTTCTTGCTCAAGGCTGGTGCTCTACCACTTAAGCCACAGCTCCACTTCCAGCTTTTTGGTGGTTATTTGGAGGTAAGAATCTCATGGAGTTTCCTGTCTGGGGTGGCTTCATGTTCCTAAATCCAAGAGTGTGACTTTGGGAAGCATTTTAGACACTGCACCTTAGTGTCTTATAACATTAAAAATGATGGCAGTTGGATCTCATCAGCTTATGCCTGGCATTGCAGCCACTCAGGAAACTGAGATCCAAGGATCCAGGTTCCAAGCCCGAAGGGGGTTGGAGGGCCTCACGAAGACTAACCTTCCACCTCTGCATTGACACTTCAAATATTGCAAATGGATTAACGGCCATGTCTGCTAGATTGTGCCCCTCAATAGAGAAATAATTAAATTTACTAATTTGTATAAGGCTTTGTAGTCTAACTCATTTTTAGAAGTTTGGTTAAGTAGGTAGAAATGCTGATTTACACAAAATGTTCCTTTTATTGGACCATTTTATAACATTTCACAGGCTGCATGTATTCTGGAAATTTTACTTGACACTGGTATCCATTCTGTAGTCTCTGCTGGCACACACACACACACACACACACACACACACACACGCATACGCCGGTGCAGGCATCTGTGGGTTGAAACTTTTACATGTGTTAGTAACCTTGCATTACTACTATTAAAAACAAAATTTAAACCATGGATTATGGGTGAGGATGGGAGAGAGCAAGGGAAGTGCAACAATATCCAAAAGAAATTCACTCTTTACCTGACTTTTGGAACTGGAACCCATCCTTTCTATATTACCTTCATAGAAATAATTTAAAAATTTAAAACTATATTAGCATGCTGGTGCTTTTATTTTCCTTCACATACTCTAATGGTACTTTGTAAATGAGAATTTTGATCTTTAAATTGTCCTATGTATAAGGTATACTTGTTAAGATTTTTAAATATCAGTTTATATTTTATTATTAGGAAATATAATGCAATTTATATTCATAAAATCAGACAAATATCTGTTTTCTGCATTCTCCTGTATAAGTAAGATTATACTTTAGGGAGGGTAAATTTGATGTTATTATTCATTTATTTATTTCTCCTTACACATTTCTTTGTATAAATTGTTTTTTCTAATACTTTGACGTGTATTTATTTATTTATTTTCCCACACATTTTGCTAAGATAAATTGCGAAGTTTTTTGGGTTTTTTTGTGAGTTATTTTGAGGAAAGCACATGTCTGAAAGTTTAATCCTCTCAATGATGTGAATCACTAGGGAAGCGCCATCTCTGGCCTGTGGTACTTTGCAGAAAGTGTGCATTTTAATAAATGTTCTGATAGGATGATCAAAAGAGGCACTCACCGCACAAGGAAAGGAATTATTGCCAAACTCTCCCAGTGTTGTATACATTTGCCTGAATAAATCTCTCTAGGAACCACAGTCATTTTGTAATTAATATTTCTTAATGAGGTGTCATGTATTCATTCTTTTAACATATGAGACATGCCGTTCTGGCAGGGGACACTTAAGTATTGGAAAATCCCAGATCTAAATGACTCACGATCACATAGCCCTGGTGCATCATTCCTATAATCCTGGATACTCGGCTATGTGGAAGGCTGAGATCTCAGACATAGGGTTCAAAGCCAGCCCAGATGGAAAAGTCCATGAGATTCTTATTTCCAATTCACCAATAAAATCCGGAAATGAAAGTGTAGCTAAGTGGGAAAGCCTCAGCCTTGAGTGGAAAAGATTAAGGGAGAGTGCCCAGATCCTAAGTTCAAGCCCTGTCACACACACACACATACACACACACACCCCTAGCACTTCTCAGAACACTCAATGGGAGCATGCAGAGATTTCCGGTTGCAGTACTGCTGAAGGTAGAATGAGACTATTTAAACTAAAGGCAAATGACGAATTAATGGAGAAAATCAGAAGGGATTCCTTGCTCAAGAAAAAGAATTTGCATAAGGGTTATATCTAGCAAAAGTAGATAGATAACATATGAATTTTAAAAAATTCAATTTTTAAGTTACCAAGAATTTAACTAGGGAGGGGGAGGAAAAGGGTAAAAGGCTAACCAATGCAGCAGCAACACTTTCAAAACTATATGCTATAATCCAACTGTACAACTCAGGGGAGAACTGGAGAAGGGAAGGAGAGAGAAAAATGAGGGAGGAGGTAAGAAGTTTGATAAGAAATGTACTCACTGCCTTACATATGAAACTGTAACCCCTCTGTACGTCACTAAATAAATAAATGCAAAAAAAGTTATCAAGAATTTGAGAAAAGTGGAACATCATCAAAGTCAAGCACTGGTATAAAATCTTGTGAACATTAGACAGATACGGAATTTAAAATGAAAATGGTCCTCAATAAAATGTACTTAGGAAAAACCTTTGCTATTGCTATCAGAAAAAGTAAAACAAACAAAATTAAAAGGAAGAGAAGAATGAAGTGGAAGAAAATAGAAATCAACTGCAATCGTGAATCAATAATTATTTGCTGACATATTCAACTAGATTTGTTATATGTGGACAAAACATTAGCCAAGAATTTACTGAACATTCTTAGACCCGTGCTCTTTATCCTAGCTTAATTACATGATTCAATCACAGGGGAGATTTGGAGCAAAAGACCAAATGAAATAAACACACACACACACACACACACACACACACACACACACACACACACACATACATTGTCCGGGAGGAAAACAAGTTCATTCATCGTGAGTTCATTTTAAAGGTAATTCGGTATATCTAAAAAATACAACCAATGGGAGTAAATATAAGTAATGCATTGAGAAGGTGGTTTAACCCTTTGAATAACGATGCCTTCCACACGTCCATTCCTTCACCCCTTCCCCATGTCCCCGTGTCCCCGTGCATTGCCGTGGCTGGAACACAACCTCTGGGCTGACTTGTTTCTCTAATCTGACTCACATTTCTCCAGCAATGGAGACATGTGTCCACTGAGTGTGCACTGGGCAGGCACAAGAACGAGCCCATGCCCAGTCCAGGGTGCAGGGCAGAAGCTCGGTGGAGGTGATTGTTCTGCACTTCAAAGACAACGTCAGGAGGAATTGTGCAGAAGAACACAAGGCAGCAAAGGAGATTAAATCCCACACGGGACAGGAGCTGAGCTGGCCCACTGCAAACCTCCATCGAATGCATGTGTTCCCTCTGCCTTACAGGGCCATTATAAACACCCAACCACCGATTTGTGTTTCCTCAGCCTTCATACCCCTGCAGCCATCGATAACTGCCAACAGGATGAAGACCCGGCAGGTGCTCACCCAACAGAGAAGCACTGGAGAAAGAGTCTCCTTCCCTTTACATGACAGAGTCCAAGTACACTGCAATGTTTTATGGAAAATATTAGAAGCTCTCTCAACATTTATTCAATGCTCTAATGCTTGTCATACAGATAGGTAGGTAGATAGATAGATAGATATCAGTTGCTTGTTATAAGGGCTATGCTCTGCTTTTGTCTGTCGAATATAAAAGGTAGTTCTGGTAATCCATGCTTTTATTATCCTTAAGTCTCACAAGGGGGTGTGAATGGTGCTGTGTGCCATGTGTGAATTCCATGCCTCCCTGCGTGTGATTTCTTGGTGGCTAGCCCCCTGTGGCACACAGGGGCAAGGGAGTTCAATAATTAAATGGCAAGGAGCTATGCTCTCCTGGACCTTTCCAAAACCAACAGCAGAAACACTTGCACAAATAATGCAGTTATGTGCTGGTGATCACACTTATGCTAGCCATGACATCACGGGGTCAGCCGACATTTGTGACATGTTTAGTCCCAGAATATGCTGCTTCTGAAAGCAAATCTGGACAGCAGCAAGACTACAAGGCCTCATTTTGTCCTCTGGATTCAGATCTCTGCTTACAGCAGATAAATCCTTGGCTATACAATTTTCTTGTGCTAAATTCTCCCCCCACATACACCTTTTTGGTTTCTTTGTTATAAAAATTTGAATTTTACTTCCATCAAGTTCCGTCATGTGAAACCAAGTAGTTATATTGCAATAAAAGTAAAATAATTGATTACTCTCACATGATCAGTAATTGGGTCTTGGGATAACAACAAGCAAACATAGCCAACATACAGATAATCTTCCAATAGTCAAGCTGATGTTTCCATTATAGTTTTGACAGCAAGATTTTGTGTCTATATTAAAAGCATTTTTAATTAATCAGAAAGATCTGGAGTTTAAGCAAAAGTGTATATCTGGTTGCATAATGTAGAAGTACACGATGACTTCGTGTCATGCTACACTTGGATGTGATCAATTGAACAGAACTCTAAGCATTCCCACAGTGAGGCCGAAGGAGATCAGGGGAGGATGTTCTTAGGAGGGGAGAGCAGGGACTCCGTAGCTATGCATATGGTCATATAAGAAGATGCTTATTCCAGGGAATGGAACCAAGAGTTTTTTTCCACTTTAGTATTTGTGGGTTCGTTTTGTTTTTTTTTTCCTTCTGTTTTTCTTCCCTTTTATCATACTTTTTATTCCTGTACCTTTTGTCTTGTATGTAATTTGTCTGATTTGAGGAGGGGGAGGAGGAGGGGAAGCATGGAAAGTGAGGGAGAAATGGTGGACTAATTTAGCAGTGATGCTCATTGGACACTAGGTTGAAAATGAACTAAATCCAATGCCCAACGTATGATACTGTAACCTCTCTGTACATCAGTTTGATAATAAAAATTTGAGAAAAAAAAAAAAGAAAATGAACTAAATCATTTGGGGGTGAGATCTGGTGGGAAACGAGGGAGGGGTGACACTGCTCAAAAAGGAATGGACTCAATACCTTACTTGTGTAACTGTAACCTCTTCGTAGATCACGTTTACAGTCAAAGTTAACGTTTAAGAAACAAGACCCGGTATTTGGGCAACTATTGATGTTTGAAATGGATAGCAGCAGGCTGCGGGAACAACGTTGAGGAGCTGCTTGCGGTCCTGCCAGTCCCTGTGCCCGGCTGGAAGGACAGGCAAGCTGTGGGCACAGATCAGACACGCCCCTGGTCACTGAGTGGGGGTTCTCGGCGGCGCGGGAATCACCCCAGAGGAGCCACGCAAAGCGTCCTCGCTGCGCCCCTCTGGAGAGCCTTGCCGGCCGCATCTCTGCAGGTGCCATTGGGTTTCACGCCATGGACCCAGTGGCAACCAGAGCCGATGTCCACCCGTGGCAAAGCCAAGGGAGAGGCAGGCGCGCTGCGCGGGGAGAGACAAATGGAGAGCCAGTGCTTTCGGCCAGGCTCGGCCCCGACTTGGGCTTGCGCCTCCCTTGCGGACCAGAGGCTTGTGCCAGGCAGAGCCCCAAGCCATGGCAGGCCCCTAAGGAAGGGGGAGGGGGCTCTGGCCGTGGTCTCCAGGGCGCACAATGGGGGCGTGCAGGCCTCCTGGAGCTGCGCAAATGCTGGGCGCCCGGCGCTGGGCACGGCACCCCCCTCACCCCCGACGGCCAGCTGGGTCCCTGTGCCCGGACCCCAAGTAAGGCTCACGCCTGGAATCCCAGGGAGGTAACTGAGAGGACCAAGTTCCCAGCACCTGGGACCTCAAGAACGTTGTTGTACAGGTGAAGAGGAAAAACAGAAAGGATCGCAGTTCACTACCAAAAATGCACATTAGATCCACAGGGGATATAACTGAAAACTACGGAGAAAATACAACTGCAGATGATCCTAATATACCACAGTGACTTGATTTCATGCAGAAAAGAAAGAAATCAAAACAAGGGTAAAAAAATACCCTGATCCTTATGTTTCCTAGTATTTGTTATAAAGATTTGCAACAATAAGTGATCGGATAAAGAAAATAGGGTTTGTATATTCAATGGAGTATTATTCCGTCAGAAAGCAAACAAAAATTATGTCGTTTTCAAGAGAAAGGATAACACATTATAATGGTGGAACCCATATAAAACTAAATAGATCAGATGTTCAGCATAGATTATGTAAAACAATAAATAGTAAAACTAGACGCATGCCAAATTCTTCTTAAAACAATAAATGTCTACAGGTATTTGTAAACAACAAAGTTTCTATTTTAAAAATAAGAGACTTCCCTACATGTAATACAGTAATTGGTAAATAAGTTTAAATGAAATATATATATATATAATATCACTATCATCAAAGAGGAACAATAATTAAAATCTTTGACTCACAGAAACATAAAACAAATCATTTTAAGTGCAAAAAATTCTGGTAAATTATGAGTAAAAAGGAGCTACTTTTCCAAAATGGAAAGTCGTAGGAATGATAAATGCCCTAATGGAGTTATTTTAAAAAGCATGATAATTAGAGGCTTTTGGAAAAGGTAACAAAAGAAAACTGAACAAGATTACAAACAAGATATATGAAAAATAACATGTGGTAAAATTATATATTTAGTATGGCTTGCCATCAAGAATTTGACAACATTGTGAAACTTGTTTTTCTAAGAAAAAAAACATGAAGTTGCAATACCATTTTATAGAACTTCTGAATAGAAGATAGAAAGTAATGTAATTGAACAATGATGTCTGAAAGAAGAAATAAAAATTAATTTAAAAATATCTGACTTCCAGGCAGGATCATAACAAATTATCTTATATAAAGGAAACTATACAGGGAAAATGATGGAATGTCTCTCTAGTTGTTTTATCAAGATATGAAATGTTAGCATTTCAAGCCCTAATATTTTCTTAACCAGTCCTACTTAAAATATAGTTGAAACATGAAAGTAGAATATTGACATGTTAAAATCAGTGTTTTATTATAGTGATACTGAGTCGTACCGAATATCAGGTAAAAGAGATATTTTTAAAGTGCTGAAACACCTGCTATCTCTATCTTAACTCTGTCTTCATATAGGAATAGTTGGGGCATTTTGTTAAGATATAGTTTGCCAAGAAGGACAGGGAAAGTCAGATACTCTGCATCCTGTAGTATTTACTGTTGCTGGTCCTTATCCAAGATTGGCTGCCGGCTCTAAAGCCACTCTGTGCAAACACACAAACTGTGCCGTGTCTGTCCTTCAGGCACAGGCCAATGTGTATCCTGATTGCCAGGCCTTTGTTGAAAAGTTTCTGTCGGTTGACAGCAAAATCACATGGTGGTGGAGCAAAATCTTCTTTTCACTTCTAGGCATTTTAGCACTGACATTAAAAATGATGTATTTGTGAAATACGAGGTAATTCTAATAACTGGAATAGTTCTGCATGAAATCATTAAACAAATCAGATCCAAAGTGATATAAAACATGATCTAGAAATATTGACCTCTGCCAGATAAAAGCAATTAATTCCTATGAGGGAAGCATGCAATTGGCTGTTGTGATAAATCTGCTTGTGGAAGGGAAAGGAATTTGAAAGCTTGAGGCGATGCTTCTAGAAAAGGTTACAATAAGCCATACCTTGTGCTTTATTAGGAAGGCTGGCATTCATGCTTAACCTTAATAATTTTTCTCCTATGTCTTGACTAGCTTCAACTTTTCATTCCATTTTCAGTTGTCGCTGCTTATGACAGGGTGAAGGCAGCTATTAGAGCGATCACAATTTTTCAGAACTGTGCATTTTTTATGCAAGGTCAGACATCCCCATATATTAAAATTATAGTGTCTGTCACTGCACAGTGACAGAAACTCAGCAGTCTTGCCACATCCTTCCTTGACCTTCGCTGGACAATGCCAAGTCAGCCAGCCCTCAAATTGTGGATGAGGAGAAAATCAGAGCAATACTTGCTGAAAAATCCACGTATTATGATGTACCTGTAAGCAGACATCTAAATATCTTCCTAATATACTTCTGTATCTACTCAGAAGGGGATATCAAAGGGGGACTACTTGTGATGCCATTCAGAGAATCCAACTCATTCTTTGTGTTGATAAATGAAATGAAAATAATTTAGAATTATGTAGGGTGAGTGTTCAGATGAGACATTTCATCTCACAGGCTTCCAATGTATTGCTACTAAAAGATGAAATAACACTGGGAAGGAAGCAAAAAACTCATAGTGGATTATAATAAACTCATCAAAATCGATTGTTACATATTTTAGTAAGACTGCAAAAAGCTACATTTAGTACAAAACAAAGTGAAAAGGTTTTGATACTTCTTATCAGTCTACTCTGAGATCTAGTTATTAAAGAGATAGAGGAACCCAAGAAATAGCAAGTTTTTCAATTTAAATTTTTTCCAACTTCTGTAATTCTATTTATTCCAGTGATTGAGCATTCATCATAGCCATTATCTTTTAGCTATAATGAAGAGTTGACAAATATATATAGCAACCTTTTCTTGTCTATGCAGAAATACATTTCTGGTAGCCATAATAAATTGACCTTATTTGTATAATAGTCAAACAGGTTTGATGATGACACAAGTGAGCAAGAGTGAGTCAAGAACAATTCAACGTCGTTACTTATTGCCGAAATATGGAACTCAGTTTGCAGGAAATCATGCTACACAAACCTGTTTGAGACAAAAATGATGCAGGTCATTCACTATGTGAAATCTGAAAATGTGACCTATGGGAGTTAGAAATAAATGAAGTTATAGAAAAGCTGCTCTTGATATATGTATAGGCCAGTGCTGGTAGGTCCCACTGGTAATTCCAGCTCCTCAGGAGACTGAGCTATGATGACCACTGTACAAGGCCAGCAGCCTTGGTAGAAAGCCCATGAGATTCGTATCTCAAATTAACAATAAAATGAGATGGATCCTTCTCATACATTCTAGTAGAATTATGTTTGCATTACAAGAGAAGTACTTGTGTTATGTATTGAGTGTTGATTTGCTCAACATAATGGAAATCATAGCCATAAGACACCGAGTCAAAAATATTGTTTTCCCATTATCTACATTTTTAATATAATCAAATAAGAAATTCTTATTTTAGGTAGCATAATTCCTGTTGTACCATCCAAGATGAACTAGTTGTGATACATTCAGTCCAAACAGATTGCTGATATAAGACACCAAGTCATTTTAAAGAAAATAAATTGGCTTTAGTATCCACTATCTGAGGGAAAATTTTCTTTAACTGCTGATCAGATCATTACACTTTTATTTCTATTTCAAAACAATAAAACCTATATATTATTTCACCGAACAATTTGCTTTCTCTTCAGTGGTGTACAATTTAAAATGGCATTAAATAAACACAACTCTAAACAAAATATAAATGAGATACAGAAGTAATGAAATTTTTCGTATGTAATGTGCTTCTCGAAAATCTCCAGTTACGGCTACATTAAGTATTGTAATTGTGTGTCTTCTTGCTTTGTCCTGTTGCTCTTTTTTGACATGATTTTTTCCACCTGAAGTGTGTTTCAATCTGTTTAGCTTGTCAGGAGTTGCCTTGTCACAGAATCTGTGCTAGTCGACACTGCCTAGGCGGCAGTGGCTCTGCAGGTGTGTTCTGGGTGTCGGGGCGGGGGGGGGCGGGGGGACTCGGCTTTGCACCAGAACACAGGAACACCAGCGCTGCCTTCCACAGCCTTCCAACCAAGGGAAGATGCCTCTGGGTTTGACTTGGTTGCATAACGATTCCACATATACCTTTTTACAAACCAAGTTCTGTTTACTTTCCAGGAACTAACAACAACAACAATAGTAACAGCGAATGCCACTTACAATACACTCCTGTTTGTTGCCTGCGTGATCATAGCCCAAGCGCTGGGAAGAGCAGTGTTACTATCCCCAGCTGACACAAACAGCTACAGAAGCAGCAGTGGGCTAAGCCAGGCTGCTAAATAAAAATCAGGCATTCAAAGCATAAAACCAGGGGCTGGGGATATAGCCTAGTGGCAAGAGTGCCTGCCTCGGATACACGAGGCCCTAGGTTCGATTCCCCAGCACCACATATACAGAAAACCGCCAGAAGCGGCGCTGTGGCTCAAGTGGCAGGGTGCTAGCCTTGAGCGGGAAGAAGCCAGGGACAGTACTCAGGCCCTGAGTACAAGGCCCAGGACTGGCCAAAAAAAAAAAAAAAAAAAAAAAAAAAAAGCATAAAACCAGTGTGGTATTTCTAGGTACTGTTTATACAGTTTACACTGTTTATACTGTTTATAGAAGCAATCTATTATTTTCTTAGTAAAGGTTGTATTGGAACCTGCAAGAGCAGCAGCTTAAGTACTGCCACTATCACCATTCCTGTCGTTTCCTTTCGCCTTAATGACACATAGACACTATAGAACCCAATACCATGCACTCAAACTCAAAAGCATATTCACCATTTTATTTGATGATTTTGTTTTCATGTTGGTTCTGGGTTTGAGCTCAGACCATCAAGCTTTTGCCTGTTTTTTAATTTTTATTTTATTGTCAAGGTGATGTAGAGAGGGATTACAGTTATAACTGTAAGGTAGTGAGTACATTTCTCATCAAATGTGTTCCCTCCGCCTTCCTTTTTCTCCTACCTTCCCTTCTCCTCCTTCTCTCCCCCGGCCCAATTGTACAGTTTCCACCCTATTGTCTTGTATCACTGTTGCACCGGTTTGCCTTTTATCCTCTGTGTCACCATTTTGATGTTCCCGTTATATTCAAGGCTGGTGCTCTACTACCTGAGCCACAGCCCCACTTCTGGCATTTTGCTTGTTAGAGACACGATGATCACAGACATCCTTGTGAGGTCTGACTTTGAACCTGAATCCTCAGATCTCAACCCCTTGCATGGCTAGGATTACAGGCGTGAGGAGACACCAGAGTTCAGCTCATCCTCTTTTAAATAGTAGTCATTGAAGCTGGGCACTGGTAGCACTGTCGGACAGAAATGCAAGGCACGTGTGTGAACAGAAGTCTTTCCCCCGTATGAAGAACTGTCAGGCGATTGGGAGATGGCTGCTGTGGAGACTTCTAAACCTCGGAGTGAGGGGGCACTGTGTACCAGTGCTTTTCCTGGCAGCGAGTTCTTCTACCCCAACTGCAACAATACACTCGGCCCCCAGTCCCAAGGTGGGGACAAAATAGCTTCACCCACTTGATTACAGAATGCCACTAAAATGAATGTAATGGAAAATACATATTAACTAAATCTCCATAATTTAATCTTCAGCCTGGTGCATTAGTCTGACTGCATTAACAGAGAAATCTTTTTCTTGACTTCATAAATATTCCTTTCTCCTTTCCTCTCTCCCTCTAGCTGTCTACACCGCCCCTCTTATTTAAAGTTTTAGTGCTGAAGCTTGAACCCAGGGCCTCACCACAGTTACCCATGCACTCTGTCCCTTGCCTGCCCTCCTCCCCAGCCTTTATACTTTATCTCCCGCTGTGAAATGGGATCCCTGTGCCCCACTGGGGGTCCTGGCTAGGAGTTCCCCATGGAGTGACAGTGGGGCAAATAGGGCACAGTTGTCTGGCCTGGCCTGGGCCCAGCATTTCAACAGGAATCACCACTTGGGCGTTTATGACCGTATCTGCAGAGCGGGAAGATCCTTGGCTATCAGAGGCCTTGGGGAGACGTGACCAGCATTTCACAGGGCTGTCTGTGGTCACTTCTCATCACTCACCACACTGAGTGAATTGTTGCTTCTCATGGAGACAGTAGTGGGTGGCTTTGACCGTCAACCCTGTGCTTATCCACTTCTTGCTCAAAATAGAGTATAAGCGTGAGGCAGCAGCGCCATTTCTGAAGAACTCTGGCAAAGAATGTAGAATGGCAGTAGATTTTCATGGTCATAAAGCAGCAATTTGGATAATTAACCTTTATAGATGGCTGGATCTTTTCGTTTGTAATAGAGTTACAATTTTTTAAAGATTGTCATTCATTAAAATTTATTGAACAGTGATTGTTTGGTGGCGTCCATTTTTGAATCAGTTTTCAAAAGATCCAAAGATCCTTAGAAATTTGTTAAATGTTTTATCCAGAATGGATAATTCAATTCAAATAAATGTATGCAGTGATTCACATAATTGTCAAAACTAAGCAAAATGATAGAACTTTCCTTAAATACTCTGCCCATCCATGTAACCCTAGAATAAAGGTTTTAGTAATGGCAGCAGTAACCTCTTTGTAGATAGATGGATATAAAAAGAACACTAAACACTAAAACATAAACACTAAAGTGGATATCAGTAGCTTATGTCTTTAAGCATAGCTACCTAAGTGTTTCAAATGGGAATTCAATGCACTTGCCCAATATGCTTTTAATTCTTTGGGAAACTATCAGAGCAAACTGTGCTCGTTTATTCAGCCAGTTCTTGCTTCTTCACCAGAAAGCAAGCTACACAAAAAGTAAAAAAGAAATCAAAGTCAAACAAACTAAAAACTTATTTCTCCAGGGAAAGGGAAGGAAGTTCCTTTGGAAAAACAAACAATGTTTTGAAGTATAATAATTTTTATTTAACACACTTATCAGCTAATTGAATAGATTAATGTCCATCCATCTAGATTTTACCTATAGAACAAACAAGTTATTCCTATTGGTATTATGTATGTTTAATTCTGTTACTTTTACCATAAGATATTTTTTTTTATTCATCCTAACATCCTCATGCGCATTTAATAGGTTTGGAATACATCTGGTCTCGCCTGACTTAAGCTCAGGATCAATAATTGACTTTAGCAATGGACACATTTGCACCTAG
Source organism: Perognathus longimembris pacificus (assembly GCF_023159225.1). Taxonomy (NCBI): domain Eukaryota; kingdom Metazoa; phylum Chordata; class Mammalia; order Rodentia; family Heteromyidae; genus Perognathus; species Perognathus longimembris. The sequence continues at coordinate 30,290,043 of NC_063178.1, forward strand.
AGATCAGAATGAAACCATCCAGTTCACACGCATCCTGAGACCCAGTTCCTCTGTGGATGCATCTCCTTCACACCATGTAGTCTCCTAGTGAAGTGGTTTGTGGTCCCCATCTTCCGTGGCGTTATCTTCCCCACCACACCCACGGATGACATGCGCTCTGGTGATTTCACTACGGAAGGGTCCTGCAGGAAGCATCCTGCCGATGGCCGCGTGGGCCTGGGCTGGGCATGGGGAATCTGCTGTGTGGACCTGGGGTCTGCGGTGGCTAGCCGCGTGCGTGCCTGTGTCTGCATGTGCCCCGCCTGTGCACGTGTGCCCGCATGTGCCCACTCCTCTGCGGTGGCTAGCCACGTGTGTGCGTGTGCCCACGTGTGCCCACTCTGCAGTGGCTAGCCGCGTGCGTGTATCTGCGTGTGCCCGCATGCGCCTGCTCCTCTGTGGTGGCTAGCCACGTGCATGTGTGTACCTGCGTGTGCCCGCATGTGCCCGCTCCTTTGCGGTGGCTAGCCGTGTGCGTGCGTGTGCCTGTGTGTGCCCACGTGTGCCCGCTCCTCTGCGGTGGCTAGCCATGTGCGTGCATGTGGCTGTGTGTTCCCGCGTGTGCCCACGTGTGCCCGCTCCTCTGCGGTGGCTAGCCATGTGCCCGTGTGTGCCCGCTCCTCTGCGGTGACTAACACACTGCTCCTAAGCCGTGAAACCGTGGCCGGGAGACTGGGCCGGGCTTGGCGAGGCCGCACTGGGCTAAGGGTCCCCGCCACCGCCCGGTGCCCGTGCGTGCCTGTGGGTCCTTCTCTCCCGTCCGGGCCGCCTGCTCCGCGCCCCCACCGCCCGCCCTCCCGCACCCTTCGCCCCCTTCAGCAGAGGAAGACCGCCCTCCCCACCCACCGAGGGTCCCGCGTCCCTGCTCTGCGCCCAGCGTGCGCCCCCGTGCGCCCCGTGCTCTCCTGCAGAGGAGGCGGGAAGAGCTAGGGGACCCGGCTGGCTCCGAACCCCGGGCTCAGGGGCGCCCCGCACGCCAGCAGCCTCCCCAGCCCCCGAGGCCCGTGTCCCCGAGAAACCCCAGGGTGGAACAGCGCCCTTACACCCAAGCTGCGTCCTGCGGGGGCAGAGAACAAAGAATCCCTCCGAGTCCCCCTAGAACCCCCCATATCCCCCCCCAGTCCCCCTCGCCGGCAGAAAGGGGGCCGAGGATGCCAGGAGGCCCAGGCCCCCAATAGACACGGAGGCCGCCCTTAGCGTGGCGCGGAGTCACGCCGAATCCACGGGACATCAACGCAGTCACCCCCACTGTACCAGGACCCCCTAAACCAGGACAGGGAGCAGTGCATGAGGAATTGCCAGCAGGAATAAGCGGAGGACTGAAGGGAGCCACCGACACGCACAGCACTTCACACACACGCGCACATGCACACACGCACACACGCATACACGCGCACACACACATGCAAGCCCATCTGTGCGTCCATAATGCCGCGAGGAACGCTGGCCATAGAGCCTGGGTGAGACACGTCCTCAGGGCGCGCAAGCCAGTCGTGCCCGCTTTAGGAAGCAGGAGCTGCCAGCCCCGCGTTGCGCACTGGAGCAGCGCCTGCCTTTGTCCTGCCGGTGGGTGCTCAGCTCGCCATTCCCCTGCCACTCCGGCTTTTCCTCCGGCTGCCTGCCAGCTGCCTGGAGTCCTAAGAATGAATACGCTTGCTTACCTCCCGGACCTGTTTGTAAAAGTTACTTAAAGATGACTTCTGCTTTGTGGAACCGAACTTGCTCTGCTCCTCCCAAACAAAGAAGCGTTCTGTGCCTCTGAACACAACATGATGGATTCGTCCAACCATGTTCTACATTGTAAATCAAGTTTTAATGGAGCTTGATCACTGAAGACCCAAAATAGATTGTAGACAGGGCAATCTCTTTCTCTCCCCTCCCTCCCTCTCTTTTCTTCCCACCTCACTCTTGCCCACTCTTCCCACCCTACATCTTGCCTAGAGAGAGAGAAACTATCCTTAATTGGAATATTGATTCAAATTGATTGAGTTGAGGGTATGAGGAAAAGAAAAAACCTAGTGAAAACTAGCTATAAAACTGCTTTCCGGCAGTAACCACCATGAAATAGATCGATTTAATGTAGAAGAAAGTTGGTAGAGCTGACCCGGAGATGATGCTTTAGAGAAGGCAGGAAGTACAAACTAAAAGTTGCCAATTTCACAAAGCACTTTGAATATGTATATGTGCATCTGGATTTCTTTCACAAAAACTACCAACTTTCCCACTGGTATCTTTTAAACTAGTGAGTGGACTGCACTTCTTGACATACTTCCCCTGAAAAATAACTTTAACCATTCCAAACAATTTATAACAAACTTAAATAAGACTACTGAAACGGATCCTTGGGCTAAAACATCTCAGGTATGAAGAGTGGTGAGAACCAGGTGCTGGTGGCTACCACCCGTGGGCCTTGTTACTTGGGAGGCTGAGATCCGAAGATCCCTGTCTATTTGTCAATAAAGTATTTTGAAGTAGAAATCATAGTTTAATAGCAAAATATTTGAAAATCATCATAGAGTATAAATTCTTGCTTTTCTATGAATAATAACTACACATACCTCTCGTTATTAGTGAATATTAAAATCCCCGCCAAGAATATTTGCATGCAGTTTAACCAGTTACTTCTCTCCTCAATGTGAAGACTGACAGATGAGCAATCTCAGATATGTTCTTTACTAAATAATTTAGTTTGGGTTTGAAAAAAAGTGTCCATTTACTTACTAAATTGACAAAACATTGCTAAGTTTAATGAGTTACAATGATGTATACACAAGCTTTATAAAGTGTATGCTTTGTTCACTTTCCTAATGGTTGTCAAAATATTAAATATTTTTTCACAAACATAACATTTAAGGTTCTTTAATAATATTAAATATTAAAGGTGCTTTAATAAGTCCTGGAATTTTTCTTGATAAAAGTGTGCAACAATATGAAAAATGAAACTGTTATGCTTTCTAAAATTCATGCAACACAATTAGTGAGCCAGCTCATGATAGATCATGAACACCTTGCCTGGAATGCCTCCTGTGGAAACAAAGACCAAGGAGCAGCTTCTCTGGTCGTGATTCACACTTGTGCAGTGGTCAAAGTGCCATGTGCCTGAATGCATGGAAGGAAGAGATGGACCTTTCACCAAAGAAGGCAAACTCCTGTTTGTGTAAAGCCTTGTTGAGCTTTGTTACTTTCTATAAAAAACCATTCATCGGACTCTTGAAAAATACCTTATTTATTTGTCAAGGATTCAAAATAAAGAATTATTGGGAAGATTAAATTCGACTGTGTATGTGAAATATATTTGCCATTTTTCAAAGCACCATACACATCTGATGTTTGACACATAGGGTGTTGAGAAACTGCCTACCCAACGCATGCAATGATCACTTCACAGATAAGACAGATAAATCATCTCTGACTGAAATGGAATTCTTTTAAATATGTTTTGTGCTCTGTTTTACTATTTATTTTTAATTTATATTAATATATATTAATTGTAGATTTTAATAATGTGGCCTGGAGCCTGTTGCTGGTGTCTCATGCCTACAATCTCAGCGACTCAGAAGGGTAAGATCTAAGGATCACGACCTAAAGCCAGCCCCGGCAGGAAAGTCCATAAGACCCTTGTCTCCAATTAACCATCAACAATTCAGAAATGGAGCTGTGGTTCAAATGGTAGAATGCTAGCCTTGCGCAACAAACATTCAGGGGCAGAGCTCAGGCCCTGAGACCCAGCCCAAGCACAAGGCAAGCACACAGATCACAGTGGCCAAACCTAGTCACCCCTTATTCAGCCTCCTTTCATACCCCCCATTTTGCAGCCTGGGTCACCACTGTCCTATGGGCTGAGGATTATTTCCAGCTCTCTCAGGCACAAAGAGTAGGTGCTCCTCATCCCTCTGTGTCTGGCTTCTCCCACGAAACAGAATCCTGCCCCCCATTGGCTGCAAAGGTCAGATGTCCTTCTGCTTTATGGAGGAATAGTATTCCGTTGTACGTGTTCACAAAGCCTTACCCACTAATGTTCTGGTGAGCACCAAGGTAGGTTCCCTGTCTCAGCTACTATGGACAATGACAAGAATCCACGTCATGGTGCTCTCTTTCTGTCATGCTGATTTCGTGTCACTTAAGTGTCAGGCCACAGGTAGGATGGCTGGATCTCAAGAAATTCTGCTTTAGATGTTGGGAGATATTCCACCCTGCGTGGTAGCCAACATTCCTCACTCTCCCATAGAGTCCTGGGAGAAACCCTTTCCCTGCCCAGCTCATTACTTGTGTTTGATTACAGTCCTGACCCAGGCGCCGCGAAGGCTCACTTCGGTTATGATTTGCATTTCACTTAGGGCTGAGCTATAGCAAGTAATATCATTGCTTATTTTTTATTGCTTCTTAAATTCCATATGTATGTGGATATTAATCTTAGTTCTGGTGAACACTCTTCAAGTTTTCCTCCTACTTGTGGGTCATGTCATCACTTTGTCATTTCTGTTCCTTCCTGTGTGGAAGCTTCAGGCCATCTTCACATATTTATATATGTATAGGTATAGGTCTGTTTGTATACACACATATTTTATATATAACAAATTCCTTTAACAAGCATAATTGGAAAATTCAGACAAGGAAATTATGTCTTTCTTTTATGAACAAAGTGGATGAACTGGGAATAATCATGGTAAGCCAAATGAGATACACAGAGGCAAATAGGTGATTCATTGCACATGCAGAAGTTATATTTAGAGAGTGGCAGAGAGAGAGACAGAGAGAGAAATTTTAAGTTGATGATTGTTTGCAATATTAGAAGGGAAAGCAAAGACCTATTAAAATTGCTTTAAAAATGATGGGGGTTAAGAACACATAATAGAGGACACAGGGCTTATCAAAGTGCATCATATATTTATATGGAAATATGACAATACATTCTTTATATAATTAATACACAGTAATAGAAAAATCCACAGAATAAGAGAAAACAGTCCTAAGTTTAACTTTCTCTTTGCCATGAAGACTAACACAATATAATGTTTTGTAAAACTTGGAGCAAGGAAAATAGGTTTGTGATTGGCATGCTTTAGAGTCACAGACCTACGTTATGCAGGTTGTGTCAGAGTGAATCTGTGACATAGAAGCCCCCTCAGTCCTGTCTGTTGTACACGGAGTAGAATCCTCAGGCCTGAGCACTGGGAACTCCACTCAAGGGAGGCCAGCTGGAACCAGGCCAGATGGCCATTCATTCCAACCGTTCTGACTTCCATCCATCTAACCTAACTAAAAGCTGGAGAAAACTGTGTTGTTTTCCTCCTGCAGCAAAGAGTAAGGGGAGAGGAGAAAGGGGGGAGGAGGAGAGAGGAAGTGAGGAAAGAAAGAAGAAGAAAGGATGGAGGAAAGGAAGGAAGGAAGGACAATACGAGCAATCTTAACTATAAAAATGTTATATCTTCACTTGGCTTTGAAAACCTGATGTGGCTGCATGTTACAGATACGGTCAGAACAAGGGTGAACCCAAGTACAAATATTATCCACCTGTTAAAAGTGTGACTTGTCCGTGAGAAAGAATATCATTACATCGCTGATAAAGAAATGAATGGACATAGGAAAGGTCATGTTAGGTGGTGTAGGTCAGGCTCAGGGAGATAAAGGACATGCCTGCCTTCTCCTACGTGGAAGCTAGAACTAACTTACAAATACCCAGGTGAGGACGTGCGAGGTTGTGTTCAGGTGTACTCAGATGGATTAACCCAAGAATGGCATTTGTGGAGGAGAAGGCGAAGCTATAATTCCTGCGCATGGAAAGGCTAGCTCGTGAGCTGGGAGGGGGGAGGTCATGGGGGGGGGCGTCAGAGGAGAGTGCAGTCACAACGTTCAGTGCACACATGTGAGCGTGCCACTGTGGGCACGCGGGATGAGCAGGTGGGGGAGTTGGGAAGCCACTGACAAAGAGCTTGCTACTCGTGAACAGATGTGCTGCACTACAACCTCTTCCTACAACTGCTTGAGGATGGTTTAAATTAAGAACCACCGTAATCTCCTTCATGTGGCCCTGCATGGTGGCTGCGCAGGTGGCAGGGTGGCTGGGGTGGCTTCTACCTCCCTGGTGCGTCTGGAAGGTAAGTGGTGATTTGGGATTCGGCTGTTGCTTCCTCTCCTCCTGGTGAATGGCACGGGAGATGACGCTTTCCTCCTCTGCTGCCCCCCCCCCAAGGCCACTGCCCCCCAGCTCCTGGCTCCAAAGGTCTCTCCACTTGCACTGCAGCGACTCACTCAGAATAAACCATTCACGAGGACCACTTCATGTCTTTCCTAGATAATAAAGGAGGAATTTGGCCAGACAAGGTTTCAAAAAACACATTTTTTTTTTTAATGATTCCTTAAATTCACATGATAGGCACCCGAGATGCCTCCATTACAGAGCGGCTGATTTGAAAGGGAAATTCCCCTCCATGAGATGCTAAGCAGGATGAAGGCTTCTCCAGGGGTTGCTATGGTAATGCATGCCTCACCTAGTCCCATAACTTGCCTATGTGTATTGGTTTTTCTGAAAACTTCCTATAGCATATGCCACATTCTGTTAAAAATTACTCATGCACGCGGAATGAATTAACTTCATTTACCAACATGTATGAGTAAGACTGAGGAGGGCCTAAGCTCGTTGACATTAGTGTGGAAAAAAGATCTGGCATTTTTAGCTATGTACACTTTGACATGAGGTAGATTTTTTTAAATTTTGTTTCATTTATTTCTGTTAAGTGTACCTCACTGTGACTGTAAAGGTGATATAGAGGGGTTACAGCTACATAAGTCAGGCAATGAGTACATTTCTTTTCCAACAGTGTCGCCTTCTTCCCTGTTTTCTCTCATTTGCCACCGGTAAAGATTCAAAACTGGGTGTTTCACAGGTTTGTTTCAGTCCCCTCATGGGTGTTTACTCAGACGAGCTGAAGGGGATGCTTGAAAAGCAGGTTCACTACCACAGGGCAATCTTGGTGCTTTTTCTTCTTCTGTTCCTGCCTCCTTTCCACTACCTCTGTGAGTTTGTATGCTGTAACTATCTATCTATCTATCTGCTCATCTATCAATCATCTATCCACCTTCTGTCTATCATCTATCTTCTCTATATCATCTGTCTATCATGTATCTTCATACATGTGAATAAAACCTGTTTCAGATGGGCATAGTATCACATGCATATAATCCCAGTTACCTGCTTGTCACAGATACAAGAATTGAAGTACCAGGACAGCCTGTACAAAAGGGAATGAGACCCTACCTCAATACAAGGCCAACATGGTGATTTGTATCCGTAATACTCTTTGCTCAAGTGGCAGAAATAAGAAGAGTGCAAGGCATGGCTAAGTCAAAGCATCATCAACTTAAAAGTCCATTCCCAGTAACACACACACACATACACACACACACACAAACCCTTTCACTTATTCTAAAAACATGGTAGGTAAGCACGTGCTGGCCTCCTGCTCCGCTGCTTCCTCTGCTGCACTCGGTACCCCCGCGCCCTGGGCGCCACTGTCAGTGGCCTGCGCTCCTTGCCCGCGCCGCCGCTCTGGCAGCTGCTGCAGCCCGCGGTCCGGCCGTGCCTGCGGCCCTGCGCCTGCGGCACACCGAAGGAGACAAAGCTTTTGTTGAATTCTTTTTTTTTTTTTTTTTTTTTGGCCAGTCCTGGGCCTTGGACTCAGGGCCTGAGCACTGTCCCTGGCTTCTTCCCGCTCAAGGCTAGCACTCTGCCACTTGAGCCACAGCGCCGCTTCTGGCCGTTTTCTGTATATGTGGTGCTGGGGAATCGAACCTAGGGCCTCGTGTATCCGAGGCAGGCACTCTTGGCTATGTCCCCAGCCCTTTTGTTGAATTCTTGAATGATGAAATTAAGGAAGAAAAGAAAATCCAGAAGCACAAATCCCTACCCAAGATGTCTGGAGGTTGGGAGCTGGAAGTGAATGGAACAGAGGCTAAATTAATTTGGAAAGTTTCTGGAGAAAAGATCTCTGTCACTTTCAACATTAACAACAGCATCCCACCAACATTTGACAGTGAGGAGGAGGCCACGCAAGGGCAGAAAGTTGAAGAACAAGAGCCGGAATTGACATCAACTCCCAATTTCGTAGTTGAAGCTACAAAGAGTGATGGCAAGAAGGCCCTGGTACTGGACTGTCACTATCCAGAGGATGAGATTGGACAAGAGGAGGAGGCTGAGAGTGACATTTTCTCCATCAAGGAAGTTAGCTTTCAGGCCACTGGTGACTCTGAATGGAAGGATACAAATTACACACTCAACATAGATTCCCTGAACTGGGCCTTGTATGACCATCTGATGGATTTTCTTGCAGACCGAGGAGTGGACAACACTTTCGCAGATGAGCTGGTGGAGCTCAGCACAGCCCTGGAGCACCAGGAGTACATCACCTTTCTTGAAGACCTCAAAAGTTTTGTCAAGAGCCAGTAGCACAGTGAGAGACAGCAAAGGCCTTAATTTTACAGCTACTTTTGGCCAGTGAGCAAAACTACCCTGACAATAGAATCATGTGCTTTTCAAATGGTTATCATCCTAATATCATGGGGGAAAAATGGCAAGTTTAAATTATTGATCCTGCACTCACGTTTACTATTCATCCCATATTTTTTTCTGTAAAAATTTATGTCTGGATTTTTGTATAACCTGATAGACAATAAAATTGTTTTATCTCCTCCAAAAAATAAACAAAAAACATGGTAGATAAAAGAACTATTCACAAGACGCGGTTACAGATCTGAGTCTGGGCTGTACACGTGCAGGCGGCTCCAGCTCCCAAGTCTGGGCCTTGATCCTGCACACGTGGTCGGCAGTTTCGGCTCCTGAGTCTGGGCTGTGACCAAGGCCGGGCTGGAACTGGACTCTGAGCAAGCACTCTTCCTCTGGGCCGCACCCTCAGCCCATGGAGATGCTTCTAGATCTCACTAATCAGTCCTTGAGGTCATTACAAGCCTCTCCCTTGAGCCAATGGGGTAGAGTGAGCAGAAGAGACAGTAGATAGCCCTGAAGACCACCGTTGCCAGTCACAAGGAAAATGTTACTAAGGGGATGAGTTATTCCTCACTCATTCTATGTACTCTGGAATGTCGGGACGCTGACAGCAAATGAGGCCATGCAGACTGGGCCATAATGGTGTATTCCCTTCAACACAGACTGGTTGGCAGGAAGAAATGCTAGAGCAAGCAAGAAGTCGTACCTTGTAATCCTTCCTACTCAATAGGCTGAGACCTGAGGGTTGCAGTTTGGAGCCAGCCTGGGCAGAAATGTCCCTGAGGTTCTTAACTGCAAGTAACTACCAAAAAGCCAGAAGTGAAGGTATGACTCAAATGGTAGAATGCCAATCTTGAACAAGTAAAACTAAGCAAGAGCATGAGGCCCTGAGTTCAAGCCCCAGTACTGACACAAAAAGGGGGGAAAAAGAAGAAATTCTGGGATGTGTCATTGATAACACTCAAATTCATAAGCAATCCAAACCTCTACCTCCCTCTCTCCTTTTTTGCCACCTAAGTGTCTAGAAATTAATACCTTATTTAGGTGTGAGAAAACTTTTCCATCTGCTTGCATAATAACCCTTCTGTTGCAATTCCTTCTTGATTGTTCTTGTCCAGTCTTATATAGGTAACTGCCCTATTTTATTAAAATTAAGCAAAAGTAGACTATTTTCTTTTATCTTATCAATGATAGCTGGAATTTAGTAACATTTTCGGCTATCTTTGCATTTTTATTCTAATTTATCTAAGCTGAGACAAGAACTTTTTCTGTTTCCACATTTGATATTAAAAAAGGAGAGTAGTGATTGTTCTATTTCTATTTTAAAAGAAATGGGGCTAGCAGGGCTGGGAATATGGCCTAGTGGCAAGAGTGCTTGCCTCATATACATGAAACCCTGGGTTCAATTCCTCAGCACCACATATATAGAAAAGGCCAGAAGTGGCACTGTGGCTCAAGTGTCAGAGTGTTAGCCTTGAGCAAAAAGAAGTCAGGGACAGTGCTCAGGCCCTGAGTTCAAGCCAGAACTGGCAAAAATAAAAAATGGGGCTAGCAATGAATTGCTGGATATTGATAAGAATAAGGTTGAAAAGGAAGATCTAGAATTAATGTCCAAAGCCAGCCTGTGTAGACAGATCCAAGAGACTATTATCTCCAATTAACCAGCTTGAAGCAGAAAGTAAAGGTTTGGGCTCAACTTTGAGTGAAAAAAGTCAAGCAAGAGTGAGAGGTCCTGAATTCAAGTCCCAGTATCGGCATATCAATCAGTCATTCAATCTTATAAATTTGAACTTAATTTTTGAACTAGTCCCTTCACATATTTAATGTAAGTAAAAGTATGAAAATTTTAAATATTAAAAACAAAGAAATGGGGGCTGGGGATATGGCCTAGTGGCAAGAGTGCTTGCCTTGTATACATGAGGCCCTGCGTTCGATTCCCCAGCACCATATATACAGAAAATGGCCAGAAGTGGCGCTGTGGCTCAAGTGGCAGAGTGCTAGCCTTGAGCAAAAAAAAAAAAAGAAGCCAGGGACAGTGCTCAGGCCCTGAGTTCAAGGCCCAGGACTGCCCCCCCCAAATAAATAAATAAAAACAAAGAAATATAATGAATATCCATTTTTCCATTACTCAGGTTTAAAAATAAGATATTAGAAATAAGTTTCTTATATTCTCCAATTCTATTTCCCTACCTCCCCATATGTGACTACTTTCTGAATTTACAGTTTATTATTTATTTATATCTTTAAAAATTTACACATATGTATGCACTCACAATCTATTGTTTTGCATGTTGTTCAAGAATTTGAAAATGGAGTTAAAATGTGTACCTATATGTATATTTGCATATAGATATAAGTGCATATATACAGGCAAGCTATAGATATATACAGATGCACAAACATCTGTAGTTTGCTTCTTTGTTCAGCTGTGCTTTTCCAAAATTTATTTTCAAACCCATAGCTTTAGTTTATTCATTTTAGTTTCTATAGATATCTAATTGTATGAATGTATGCCAACTTGTTCATCCATTCTCTTATAAATTAGAATTGAGAATTTTCCTATTTTATTTTTTAGTCCTTAAAAGCAATACCATGGTGGGGAATCCTCAAAATAATCGATGTTAATAAACTCAAAGATTTTCTTTTTTGTGGGTGAAGGAGTAGCACTGGGGATTAGATTTTGGGGCTGGGTGCTGGAGGCTCACACCTGTAATCCTAGCTACTTAGGAAAATGAGCTCTGAGAACTGCAGTTCAAAGCCAGCCTGGGCAGAAAAGTCCATGAGACTCCTACTTCCAATCAACCAGTAAAAAGCAGGAAGTGGAGCCTTGAGAAAAACCAGAGCAAGAGCTTGATGCCCTGAGTTCAAGCCCCGGCACCAAGACAAGAAGAAAGAGGGAGAGAAAGAGGAGAAGAAGACGACACTGAATATCAACTAAAAGAAGAATAAGCAGGTTTGTATAAAGCAAATTTCCTTTTGTTTGGGGGCTGGGCTGTAGTTACACCCATGCTGTTATTTTATGAAAATTCACCCAACTCCACATCTATGATTTCACATATCTTGGTAATTTATACATAAGTTAAAATGAAATAAATTCTGCTATATATCAAAAAAAGAACTATTCACTATCAGGAGAGAAGAAAGTTAATTTACTGATTACTGATTACATAAAAGTATTTGAATATAATAATTATATGTGTATATTTACTCCAATGATAGTATATCTAATGTCCTCTTTGATATTTTCGGTTAGCTGCACAGGATTTCATTTTGACATGTCCATATATTAATACAATGTAAGCTATCCCTCCTAATGTGATTTTCTTAGGACAGAGTCTCACTGGCATCCCACATTGGCTTCAGATTTGCACTTTATCTCCCTCTTGCTCTACCAAACTGAGCAACTTGGGAACGTTTAGTCATAAATTTATAATTACTTGTACTCTTCCAGAAGTATCTCCTTTGGACACTGCCTAATATTGCCCCATGTTTTAGCATGATAAACCCTTTAGCATAAGAACTTGAGGACTCTCTACCATAGCAAAGAGAACTGTTCTGCCTGGTAACCTCAGGAACTCAGATGCCATGGAGTCTAAGTCCATCGGCTTCTTTCAGATGTCACTTTCACAGGAACAGTATCTCTCTGATGACTTCCAGTTCATTGCCTTTTCATTAAATCTCTATTATATCTTCAGCTATTCTTCTTAAGTATTTACTGCAACTTTCTCCACATCTGAAGTGCTAACAGACATATAGCTTCAGTTACCTGAAACATATTGGTTGTTTCTCATACTTTTATTTTCCTATTTTAGAGCTAAGTAAAATTTAGGAAAATCTAAGGGAGAGAGTTGAGTGAATGTGAATTGGCAGACACTCAAGAAAAATGTCCTTGATTATGGAACACTTACCCACTAATACTGATAACCGGAAAGCCTTCCCAGGTTGACCACGTTTGCATCTCAACGAGTTTGTTCCCCTCTGCTCCCTCTGAGCTCACATAAAGCTGGCAGCAGCATCCTGGAAGCTTTGTGTGACGCAAAGTCAGGAGGCTAATTAGGAGGCAATTAACAGGTAGCAGTGAGCAGGAGGGGAAGAGGACAGCGGAGGGCTAAGCATGAACAGTGGTGGAATGGCAAAGCTAATGCTTCCAACAGCAGCTCAACCAGGGGGAGGCAATAAAATAATAATATCACAGGAGTCTTTCCAGAAACTGACAAGACAAGACTACTGAGAGCAAATATCCCAGCTGGGTTAGACTATGTGTACATGAAGTATCTTTTAAATATAATTTGTATACAGTTATATTGTAGCTTCCTTCCTCTATTAAGATATGTATGTGTATATAAATGACATACATGGATATAAATACACATAAACTACCACAAATAAATTGCATATACATTAGACACAGAGAGCATGTGCATGAGATAACAGAAACAAAGAGATAGAGATGAGAGAGATCTAAATGATATAGATGAGAGAAGTAGATAAGTAATCAACGTGGATGACATAGATATCGGCAACACATGATGTAGATAAGGTTAGATTTGTCTTTAAAATTAGAAAACAAGTAACAAAGAAGTGTGTCCACTTGCCTAGGCGCACACGGACGTAAATGCTTCCATTTGTACTTTCACAAGGGATGTATGGACTCGGACCATTTTTATTGCTCCTGTTTTGAAATCACAGTCACGAGAGAATCAATCTGTGTCTGAGACTCTACCCAGTTTCACACTTTCTTTTAGGACAAGCTAATTAAAAACACATTCCAGGTGATTCTTACATCACTGTATAATTCATTGTGAATTTTCCAGGTCTGCTTAGAACTTTTGCAATGAAATCACTGCTATACAGAACTGATCAGGCACAGGATTTGCCAACCTAAATTTAATAAATTGGAGATTTTTAGCAAAACATCTCCAAGCTGCTTTAGACCCGAGTATGATTTGTTCATCGGAATATGGGTTACCTCTGTCTGCAGGCCCTGAATGATCTTGTCAAAATGCACTGGGGAGCCAATGTGGAAACAGAAAGTGGAAAATGCATAATGCATGCGTCAGCTCAAAAGCTAGAAACAATTATAATTTTATTCTTATGGCTGCTGTTATTTTTATTGTATTTCTGACATTAATTCTACTGCCAGTTATTCCAAGAAAACCTTATCTTTATTTTACTGCTATTATTAAGAGATTTCTGGGGCTCTTTTTTTCCAATGAGAACAGTCATGCTTGTCTGTATGCCAAACCTTATTAAAAGTAAGTATGATGGGCCAGGCAGGAGATAGCAGCTCACGCCTGTAAGCCCAGCTGCTAGGGAGGCTGAGACCTAATGATCAGGATTTGAAACTAGTAGTGGCAAAAAACATCCATGAGATTCTTAACACCGATTAACCACCAAATCCCCAGAAGGGAAGCTGTGGTTCAAATGGCTGAGCACCAGTCTTGATGAAAAAGCCAAGGGACAGTACGGAGGCCCTGAGTGAAAGCACCATACCATTATTGGCAAAACTAACCAACGAATGAATGAACATCAGATGTCTCAGGTGGTTAAGTGCCAACCCAGCAAGAACAAAATCTTGAGATCAAACCCCACTTCTGGCAAAATCTAAATAACTAAGCAAATAAAATAAAATAAAATGATAGGATTCAAATGAAAGGAGAAACGATGAAAAATATTATATTTGACAAAATATCAAAATCAGAAGTTAACTTAGGTAATTCCTGGATGTTGCCAAACAAACACTGAGCAAAATCATGATGCCAATAATTACCAAAGGAAGCTTATATTCATAATCGGGCTCAAAAAATCATACAAAATCACAAACTTTGTCAAAAAGGATGTATGCTTGTAAGAGTTAAAGCTATTCAGACTGGAAACAAAGTGATAATTATATTCTACTGCCCGGCTTCCACCCAATGAATTATTTTTATTTCATTGCCTCTTGGAAATTTTCTCACTAATCACCTTCTGATTCAATGTATAGCAGTCTTACCATAATTTGTCTGGATGAGGAAAACTTCATTTAACTTGCCCAACTGAAATAATGTAGAAAAAATGACATTTTACAGCCAACATCATTCTAAGACCACTCACACATGTAAAACTGACAAAGGGTTACTACATAAAAACATGTAAAATCTTTTTTTTTTAATTTTTATTATAAAACTGATGTACAGAGAGGTTACAGTTTCATACGTTAGGCACTGGATACATTTCTTGTACTGTTTGTTACCTTGTCCCTCATACCCCCCCCTCCCCCTGTCCCCCCCCCCCCCGAGGTGTTCAGTTCACTTACACCAAACAGTTTTGCAAGTATTGCTTTTGTTGTAAAACATGTAAAATCTTGTTTAAATGAATGCAAATAAATAAACCATGCAATTTTCTGTGATAAGAATCACAGAAAAATCATGAGAGGCAAAGGGAACTTTAAAATTTATCATACTGAGGGCTGGGGATATAGCCTAGTGGCAAGAGTGCCTGCCTCAGATACACGAGGCCCTAGGTTCGATTCCCCAGCACCACATATACAGAAAACGGCCAGAAGCGGCGCTGTGGCTCAAGTGGCAGAGTGCTAGCCTTGAGTGGGAAGAAGCCAGGGACAGTGCTCAGGCCCTGAGTCCAAGGCCCAGGACTGGCCAAAAAAAAAAAAAATTATCATACTGAAACACATTTAGACTTTACCACAGAGCCATAGTACATGTGATTATTGTATTATACACAGTTAAACGCATCCTACATATTTATTCTGTATGACTATGGTAAAAACCAATAACAAAGGCTGGCAAGAGTGGAGGAAAAACAACTTTCACAGAGAGTTCAGAAGAATGTAAATTTACATACTGCCAACTATGGAAATCAGTATGGTATTTTCTCAAAAGACTAAAAATAGAATTCCATTTGTATCTGACTATATCACTCCTGGGCATATATCCAAAGGAATCAAAGCCAGCAAATAATGGGAATACATGTAAATTCATGTTTATTGAAGAGCTCCTCATAATAGCCATGCTATGGAATCAGCTTAGGTGCCCATTAGAATATGAATAGAAAAGAAAATGTCATTTATGCACATAATGGAGTAAAGAAATATATTTTATGCCATTTTCAGGAAAATGGATGTTATTGAACACCATTCTGCTTACATGAAAGAGTCAAACTCAGAAAGGCAGATACTGGCCGCCATCTCAAACGTGGGCCATGCAGACTTTAGAAAAAGAAAACGTAAAACTAGAGGAGGCCAACAAGGGAGGCGTGGGCAGGGCATGGATGTGGTCACAGTCAGTGTACTCTCTATATATGTATTAAAATGAAACCATTTTAATGACTGGCAGGTATTAATAAAAAAAAAACAAAAACAAAAAACATCAGCAGGTAGAGCAGAGATAGTAGCCAGGACCTGGGGGTTCAGGCCTGTAATCCTCACTACCCCGGGGGGCTGAGATCTGAGGCGCACACTTTGAAACCAGGCTGGGAAGACAAGCCTGTGCCACTCTTATCTCCAGAAGTAGAGGTATGGCTCTAGAGTGGAGGAACAGCCTAGAGTGAGAAAGCCAGGTGAGACCTAAGGCACGCACATGCGTGCACACACACACGCACACACACACACAAACTGCAGACTGTTCTCCAGTATTACCTGACACATTAGAAGAGATGTGTGTGCAAAATCCTTCTTTGTTCCCCTATAGGTTCATGAGGAAATCGTAATTTTTCACATGGAATGAAGAAGAAAGTAGGATTTACAAAGTTTACATTACTTTCACACAATCATTGTGGTCACCAAAAGTGCAGACCGCACAAAAACCATTACCAGATTTCCACAGCATGATGGATCTCTTCTAACGAATCTATGCTGACTCTTCATGACAAGCAAAATCCCCACATTAGACAGGCTGCGTATCTTAAGACTGACAGCTAAATATGACTTGCACATCTTCACTGAATGTCTATTGCTGGTAGCAATACCAGCTTTCCTTAAATCGGGTTGAGATGAGATGGTTGGCAGTTCTCCACTGTGGTGCTGTGCACTCCTCAAGACCAGCTAAGGTTGACATTGTGATGATCTCTACAAATGCATCATGGTGCCCAGAGCTGTGAGAGAGGCCATGATGAAATTTAAATAGTGAATTTAAAATACTTTAGATTTAAAATCAAATTGGAAAAAAGGTACACAAGTATCTATAAAACAAAAGAAAATTAGATGGTTCTAAAAGATAAAGTGATTTAATTGTAATTCATTGTGAGATTGTATTTACTGAAATTTTCTTTGAAACACTGAAATTTTATGTCACCTGTTCCAAAGGTGTTTTGTTTTGTTTTGTTTTGTTTTTCCAGTCCTGGGGCTTGGACTCTGGGCCTGAGCACTGTCCCTGGCTTCTTTTTGCTCAAGGCTAGCACTCTGCCACTTGAGCCACAGCACCACTTCCAGCCATATGAAGAATCTAATCCCTGGCTTCATGTATAGGAGGCAAGCACTCTACAACTGGGCCATATTCCCAACCCCTTTCCAAAAGTTTTGGAAATATTTTTTAAAGTCTTAGTATGTATAGCCAAATTCCATGTCTACTATGGCCATTTGTTCCCTCACAAACTATATAGAAGTAGATAGCATATATTTGTTATTAATTTATCTTAGTAATATTCTATTATTTTTGTTAATGTCTTTTTGCCTTTCACTTTAGTAAGAACATGTCTGAATATCCATGAACTTGTAAAATTGTTCTTAATATTTTCTTGTCTTGATAATTGCAGAGTTAGATGAAATGAGTATGTTTGCCTGAGGAAATAAGATGATCTCCGTGTGTGTGTGTGTGTGTGTGTGTGTGTGTGTGTGTGTGTATTTGAGATGAGAAATTCTATTGGTTTAAGTTATATATATATATATAATATGTTATTGCTAGGTACATAGTAGTTTAAATTCAAGATGCTAGTGTAGCTGTTTATGAGTACAATTTGGATCAGTGCATCTTGGTCGACGTAGCTCCTTACACCCTTCTCCCCCATCTTTCCCAACCTCACCCACCTTCTCAAGTTGCCTTGCTCCGTTTTCACTTGAGTACATTGAATGTTATGACTGCATCCTGCCTCTCTTCCTCTTCCCTCCCTGCACCTCAACTTCCAGATCCCCGGTGTTCATTTTGCTAGACAGTAAGTAGTTAGAGAGTCCTACCATGGGATCCCTTCCAGTCACGTGAAAATGGCATGTATACACTTACATATATGTTTACAAATCAGATCTAATTTCCACATGTGCAAATATCCAAAAGATTACAAGTTGGGACACAGTGAAGTCACTTACACAACCACAGTACTGTTCATCAGGACCACACTGTGGAAACGGCCTGTGAGCCCTAGATGGGTGAAGTAGATCAAGAAACGAATCTCAGATACTGCTTTCTGAGAGGTTGGAACCCAAGTTGAATCTAATTATTGGAAGAATTCTGAGACTTTCAGAGCACTGATCAAATTCGATTAGAATATTGCAAAACGAAGCAGGATTATGCCAGCTGGGATTGGGAATAACCTTAAAATTTTGATTATATGATCTACATTCAATGTTAATACACATAATTGCATTTGGTATGAATTAAATGATGAGTTAACCATTTGTGTAAAAGAAGTCATCATTATTCCTAAATTTTAATCTATCATTAACCACATGGTAACCCAGAGATTATAACTGATCTAAAAACCAATTATTTTAAGAGTGTAGGCATTCCTTTGTTACTCAAAATGAGAACTGATTTAGATTCTCATCATAGTCAGGGTCTTGCTTGATGTTTTGCTCACAGCTGGTACTCTATCATTTGAGCAATGCCTTCAGCCACGTTTTTGCTTGTTAATGGGAGATGGGGTCTCAAAGACTTTTCGGTTTGGGATAGCTGTGGACTTCGATTCTGCATGTTCTAGAATTCTAAGTTGTAAGGATTACAGGATTACAAGGATGAGCTTTCTATCAGACTTTTTGCTTTTATTCTTAAAACCATACTGAATTTCGGAAGAATGTGGACAGAGGGAATAGCTGATTATGGCAATAACTAGTTCTCACCTCCTGTGGCCCTCTTTGATACGTGTCCACCACCCAACTTCCTGTGCTCTTGAACTCAGGCGCTTTCCATCTCTCCTTTCCTCTTTCCTCACTTTCCAGGCACTTCCTGCTCGAATCTCACTCCCCTCCTCCAAGTGCTGGCTTCTCAAGCAATGGTTTCATAATCAAAATGTTATGAATACGTTGGAGAACCTATAACAAAATTGTAAACACTGTACACCTAATTTAGATCAAAATTGGCTGGAAAGTCTCTATGTAAGAATCTATGACTGTGTGAAGTATGGACATGAGGAAATATGGTACATAAAAATACGTTGATGTGTTTTCAAAATTGCGATTTTTGGCAGAATTCCTGAGGAAAACATGGTTCCATGAGGGGCCCCGAACCATCAGATATCAAAGCATACATCAAATCGAGTAAACTTTAAACTGGTCCATGAATAAAAGATGTCGAGAAAAAAAAATGTGTTCAATGGGCTTGGAAAGGAAGTCTAGAAAGAGATGTGACTGAAGACAAAAATGTGGAATCATGGTAACGGTTATGTTTCAGATCAGTGAGTGAAAGAATTATTTGGAAAATTAACTACCTTAGAAATGCTGAAAACTATTTCATGGAAGTATAATAAATATTCCTTCATTTCCTCCTCCCCCTCTCCTCCTCCTCCCCCTCCTCCTCCTCCTCCCCCTCCTCCTCCTCCCCCTCCTCCTCCTCCTCTTCCTCCCCCTCCTCCTTCTCTTCCTCCTCCTCCTCCCCCTTCTCCCACTCTTCCTCCTTCTCCCCCTGCTCCCCCTCCTCCTCCTCCTCCTTCTCCCTCTGTTTCTTATGCTAGGCAAACCCTCCAGTACTTGAGCGACACTAGGGGTTTTGCTTTTGAGACATTGACTAGTAAACTCAACACTGCCTGGCCCCCATGAAGTATCTTCCTCCTTCTGCTTCCCAAATGCCAAAGAAGACAGATGTGCTTCAGTATACCTGGCAAAAGGAAGAGTTACTGGCTCTAGATGAAATCTAAGTGTTATTAAAACAAATTGTTGGTTTATTTAACTATCTAAGAACAGAGAACAAAAATTGCATGTTTAAAAGTTCCAGAAGTGACAAATATTGAAACCAAAGGGAAACATACACAGATACAAATAATTTCATATATTTGAAATTATATTTTATATAAATATATATTTGATTTTTAGTATGTAATATGTATTTATTATATATATATCAGAAACACAAGAGTACGTACTGCATATAGAAAGGAATTTTGAAGATTGTGATTTAAAATGCCCCCCAATTGGGCAGCAAAATGACACAGCTACACACGAAGAAGTGTATGAAAATGCTTCACACGCATGATATGAAATTCGCTTCCTCTCCCACTGAGAGAAGCGTAATTGAAAGTACCCTGAAGTTTCAGGTAGCCCCTGCTGAACTGGCAAAGGCCAGGGGCGTGGTTGGCAGGCCTGGGAAGAAAGGGCCCCACCCCTCCCCTGCAGGAGGTGGGCACCTCTGCATGTTCTCCCTTCCTGCTGGGCCATCTCCTCTAGGTAACACATCCCATGAGCCCAGCTAGAATAACACACCCTCCAGAAGGTCAAAGGTCAGAGGCTGATGAGCTCAGGCAAGTAGCTAAGTCAATTAGAAAGCAGATTCATCATCTGCAGCTGTGAAAGTTGAGTAGCTAAGGGCAGATGTGGAATCACTCAAGGACCTAGCATTGAATAAGAGGAAGCCCAGATGTTTGCATCTGTATAGAAGATGTTAAAAGCAAATAACTGCGTTGGCATATGGAAAGACAAACACGTGGAGATGAACACACACATATACACATAGACACAAACACACTTACATATAGCCACCTTTATAAAATAAAGGGAAATTGATTTTCACTCTTCTAAGCATGGTAGTATGTTTACAGCTTCCATAAACATTAACTTAAATAAGTCCAACAATGATGAACAGCAAGAGCTATATATAAATGGAATAAAACATACTGTAAGTCCATGATGTGTGTGAAAGCTACAGATATTACAAAGTTTTTAGGAAGTTTATTTTTCCGTGTGATGTGGAAAAAGAACTAGATTAGTTTTAAACATAGACTGAGAAATAAAACTGGGGAACCAAAGACAGCCCCAAGAAGGAATGACAGACTTGAAGTGGCACCACAAAGAAGAGCCGGCATTGTTTCAAATCCATCATCCCTAATGCATGCCTGTCCTTCCTTTGTTCATATACACCGTACAGATGGTTGTGCATATGGATCCTATGTGAACATCAGTGGGAATGATGGATGTTTGTGTTACATATACATAGTTAGTCATTCCATATTTGTGTATGCACAGTTAATATCCCCTACCTATGTCTGGAAGAGGAATAAGAAATAACCACATTACAGTAGCGCAGATCATAGCTGGTGTCTGACAGGGGTGATCAATCAATGGCAGTCTTCACTAAACAAGACTGCTGATCCTAGCCAAGTATCTCATTCTAGATGAGCCTGAGACACCTCCCGCCCCAAATTAAAGAAATAATAATAATAATAATAAACAGCAATGTGGCTTTGCTATAGAAAAGAGTTGGGACAATTTGAGAAGCAAATGATTAAGCACCTTGCCTGGCTGCCTGCAGGTTCCTGCAGGACATGGTGCCCAGATAAGCATGACAGGGGTAGGTGGAGAGGTTCTGTACATGGAATTAAAGAAGAAGTTTCAGTAAGAATCCACTGTGTATTTCACCAGGTGGTTTTGCCTTCTGTATCTCTGAAGAGCACGAGGCCAGTTAGGCTCCGAATGTCACATAAAAATGACCCTAACAGACAGACATTGTCTGTAATGTAATGTGAAAGGGTAATAAAGATGACTAGTGAAATATTAAAGAGAAAGGCGTTCATCTCAGGTGTAAAATCACATCTGCAAACTGCATCACGCAGACAAATCAGCATTCCCTTCCCTCCTTACTTTGTGGGTTTTGTTAATTTAGACCATCTAATCCCTCACCAAGGGACGGAGTAACAACACCATGTCTACAACCTAACACAGCCCTAATACCTCCAAGACTGGGGAGCGACAGTCATGTCAGATTTATAAGAAAATGTAATGAAGGTTCAAGGTTGAGCCCATGCTTTAAATTTGGAACAAAGTAAATTATGGTGTCTTCCTTCTTTACTTTTTATTTCTTAATTATCTTTAAGTGGTTGTGCACAGCAGGTTCAGTTCAACAGGTCAGTGTGTGATACAGTGTGCCTGGATGCGTGTCACCCCATCCATCCTTCTCCCCGTCCCTCCCCAAGCCACCCCTCCGCCGCAGGGCCCTGACTCCGTGTTCACATGTGTTCACACGTGTGCACTGTGTGCTTTGTCTTCATTCTCGCCCCTTCCGTCTCTGTTTAGCTCCTTTGCCCACTTATTAACTTGCTCATTTATTAATTGGGTTATAGGTTCCATGAGGGTTTCATTTCTTGAGCCTTTCGCATATTCTGGAAAGTAGGCCATTGTCCAGTGAATAATGGGCAAAGGTCCCCTCCCCCCATTGTACAGGTTGTCTTTTTAATTTATTAACTATGATCTTTGCTGTGGGGGAAAAAGATTCTTTCTTGCTTCTCCAGGTTGGACTTACTTTGCATTAGAACTACCGCCTTAACCTTTGCTAAAATGTTACATTTTTCCTTTTATAAGAATTTTCCTCCTGCCCCAGATAGTCTTATTTTTATTTTCTTGTGCAATGATCTTCAGTAAGCCTGTTTACAAATCTGAGTTATTTTCTACAAGAACCTCTATTAGCTTTAGCTAACTGGCTAATTTCAATCATGGCCTGCATCCTTACTAAAAGCACGGAAACCTTTCACAACTCCCAGGAAGCTCTCTGCCCCCTAGGTCCTCCCCCTCTAAGTGTTCCTTTCGTTGTTTCCTCTCATTTCAAATCACAGTTTCAACAAGCCACTTGGCTTTCTTTCTTCTTATAATTAATGTTCAGCTAGACAAGAAGACTATCAGCATTCATTTGCCTGTGTATTTATTTACGATGCCCATACTGAGGCTTGGCCTTCGGCCTTGTACTGTCTTTTAGCTTGGCCCTCAAGGCTGGCTCAGCACCGACTGAGCCACAGGCCCACGTCCCACCCTTGGTGGTTAATTCATGAGTAGATTCCCAAGGACTTTCCTCCCCAAATTGGCTTGCAACTGTGATCTTCAGGTCTCAGTTTCTTGAGTAGCTAGGATGACAGGCTGAGCCACCAGCACTGACCCTTAGCAATTCCTGACATGGGTTTTCCATCAGGGGCTCCGAGGGGAGGCACAACCATCACCGAGGCAGCTGTGCTGTGTAGTATTCGCAATTGCTAACTTGTGCTTGCTTATCGACTTAAATCATTCATTTTTCTCGTTGAAGGATGCCAACTCTGCCTCTAAGGCAAACTCTGGTTGTATTGCTTCATTTTCCTTTATATCATTCATTCCCCAAGCTACACAGTCAATGACCATCAAAGCCCATAACGGCCACACACCGGTGTGTGCACCTCACCCAAGCAAGCCACGGGACGGCTCCCGGACTCAACCTCCAAGCAATCATATGTCAGGTTGCTCACTTACAACACAAAGCAGTACTTATTTGCCAAGCTTGTATGCTTACACAAATTAATGGATTTTAGCAGAACATACAGGAGAGAATCATATATATAAAGTGCATATTATATGTATGCACATATATAATTCATCCCTCAGAAATCCTAGCTCGCTAAAGCAGAAACTTACACATTTTGCAACATAGCTTTTTTAAAGACAGGTTTACGGTTCCAAGGCTTTTCTGTTTGTTTCCAAATACTTGCCTGATCTACTTATATCCCCCATATTAGCACAATTTTCTATTCTTTGTCAAAGTAACATTTTCATGGCAGTGAACCTGAGCTCCCTGTTTCTTTACCTCTGTTCTTAGTAACAGTGAAGTGGTGACTAGCACACACATATACAGAGATTGATAGTTTGAAATCCCCTTCTCCTGTGGCTCTTCCCTCGATCCCAACTATCTCCTTGACAGAAGCAGCTGTGTGCTGCTGGTTTAGTGAGATCAAGAGCCATGTTGGACGAAGCATTTCAAGTTGGGCATTCTGAGGACTCAACGAAGTCTTTGTCCTGCTCCTTCATTGTCCTGTGTTAGTCTCTTGTAATTACCAGAAATCTCGACTTAATATCATCCATGTGTCCTTTTACCTGAATGTCCCAACTGCAAATTGCATGCTCAAAATATTCCCTTTCATGAGATTCCCATATGTTTACATTGTTACAATTTATCTAATCTAATACAATTGTGTTACTAGGCACTTAAACATGTTATCTAAAAACATCATCAACAACAACAACAAAAATACCACAGGGGCATTATATCAAATAGTTGTTCACCAGAAAAGTTGGGCATTAAGTTAACACTATATTAGTCTTACTTTATTAGCCTCCTACTTTATATTACAAGCTTAATATGAATTTATTCATATTTAAGACCTGGGCTATGAAGAAAAATAGAACTTATTGTCTATACTCTTCTTCAAATAAAAGCATTGCTATTGCTATGATACCTGTTTACATTGTGTCTTGAGATTGTGTTAAGTCTAGTAGAGAACTATAATGTTATCATATCTGTAATATATACAAACAAAACTATTCTTGCATGTATATTAATCTTTAGAATAATATATATGGAAAATATCACTATTTTCAACTTTCAGATAAGGAAAATTAAAAACAGTAATCTAGTCTTAGATGTTTGGATCTAAAGTACTGAAATCTTAAAATGGGTTTAATTATTCTGTTTCTTTACAGCTCTAGAGAGAGATGACCTTATAAATAATAGTTTACCACTTTCAATGATAGTAATTTTCAATGGCACTCTGTCATTTTAAGCCATATATACATATGCATGTATGTATAATGAAATATATTTTTCATTATCTTAGGTACTTTTCCAATGTGGTTAAAGTACTATTACAAAAATTAGCACACATAAGATTCCACATGTTTTCTGTGTGCCTGTGAGGGTTTTCCTCCATCACACATTACCACGTGGAAAAACTGATTGTACACCACATGTGAAATTGTAACCTTGGCAATAGTCAATGACATTACTAGAGCAGGTACCCAGATGCTTCCAGAGACTCATGTCCCAACATTACAATGGAGAGTACATTAGAACCACAAATGTTTCCATTCTGCAGACAGATACTTTTATGGGTCTATGAGATGAAATTAGGCTACCTTTCCCTTAACGACCAAAGTCACGAATCATCCGATAACATAGAGTACATGACAGGGACTAGGGCTCAACGTGCATGCATTCTCTCTCTAGATGTGTTGAGACCTTACATTGCACGGGACAGAAGTGCCCCTTTCTCTGCCTTGTGTTATTTTTGAGCTAATGATTTTTAAACGTGTTAATATGTAAGAAAGTGGCAGCAATTTGGTGCTAAAAGTGTCAACAGCGAATTGAAAATTTGACTTGAGAATTCTGATAGGGGATAAGCATCTCCCAATGTAAGATACGTCATTGTGCTAGGGGAAAAAATATTTTGAGCAGGAGATTTTTCTGACATTTTTATGGAATATATATTTATATATATAATATCTTCTGTGAATAGTTTATATTTTCCTCATTTTAAGTTGATCTCTATAAACGCCTTTCTTGGTCTGTTATAAAAATCCAGATACAATCATTTTTACCACATTCGTTAGCAGAAAGAAGATATATAACCACATATGAAAGTAATACTGATTAATATTAATTTTGAAAATAAGAGTTCAATAGAGATATCTAATCAGAGTCACATTTGTCGTGTCTTCAATATCAAAGTTCTTCTGGGCTAGGAATATGAATATTTAACCCGATAGCCTGTTCTTGATTTTTGGAATCTTCCTTACAGAATAATAATGCATTTCTGTTCTAACTTCTTTGATGCTTCCAGGCTAAACGCCATCCTGTTTGCAAGCTACTCCGGGGCTCTCACCAGCGAAGGTGCCTTTGCGGAAGATGAAGTACTTTTTTTCATCGTTTAACATAATTTATTTAGCATCTTTAAACAGTGAATGGTAAATGGTTAGTAATTTTGGCCAAGAAATAAACTCAGAAAACAATTACCTAGTGATTCTTAATGAGTTGAAAACATAATTGAATCCCAGACACCTAAGTGGGAAGTATCAGGACACCTTTCCTTGGCAGGGGTGAATCGTGATAGACACACGCATCCCCGACGTCGGGGCTGTGGGCCCTTTGGTGGACTCACCCATGAGAACTCACGCCCTTCAAGTGCATTTCTCTAATGAATTCAATAATTCACAACCAAATTCATCTGTGGGTTTCAGGCAAACATTGGGAGAACTCCCCTGGTCAGCCTGTCTTTGGAGACACTCGGTATTCTCATCTCCCTTGGCTCTTTTGGGCTCATTTGACCTATCTGAAAGGTGCAGTGGCTCCCTGGCGGTGGGCCCAGCCACCCCCTCTGATGGTGAATAGAACCACACTCCACTGCACACGGACTCCAGAATCACAGCCTCTCCGACAGGGGCTCTCCGGGCAGACACAAGACACTGCCTGGCTATGTCAGTGAGGGCGGCTGCTGGCTCAGAGGACTCCGGGAGCGAAGTGCCATTTTATTTCAAGTCTAAAGATAGCCCTCTGGAAGGTACTTTCTGCTGAATGCATACTGGAAAGAAAAACACTTTGAAGTCTCCATGGGGGAGGAAAAATCCATCCATCGGTACTTCAAACATGTTTGATCACTTGGCTCCCGTGCAAAGGAACACCACTAAGGGACCGGTAATTTAAAAGACTTACCCGGTTTCTATGGCCTAGGGTGAAATTGCGAGAATGGGAGCACCGTGAAGATCAGTTCCTATGCTGAAATGTCCAAGTAACATTTTGAATCTTCTAGCACTATACTTGTTGTGCTGTACATTTTTTCGAGGAGCGAAGGGAGGATGCGTGGAAGCATTGGATGCACACACGTGAAAATGGAAGCAGGTAGCTTGAGGGGCTGAGTGTGCTTGGGAGAGACGAATGGAGTGCATGACATGGGTCAAAATGCATTTTACAGGGGCTGGGGATATGGCCTAGTGGCAAGAGAGCTTGCCTCGTATACCTGAGGCCCTGGGTTCAATTCCCCAGCACCACATATACAGAAAAAAAACGGCGCTGTGACTCAAGTGGCAGAGTGCTAGCCTTGAGCAAAAAAGGAAGCCAGGGACAGTGCTCAGGCCCTGAGTCCAAGGCCCAGGACTGGCAAAAAAAAAAAAAATGCATTTTACGTACAAACCCAAGTGCAGAGCTGAGACCCCTTTGTGTACTAATTAATGACAATAAATAGTGTGTAATGCCATAAACATATGCAATATTTAACGACAGTGCACGTGCACACACACACACACACACACAGACTGCATTTTTATCCTTATTCTGGAAATGGAACATTCAGCCCAGGGTCAAGGACAACAATACCTAGGGATAGGGATGACACAACCCACAGACAGCCCCATGGTCATCATTCACTCTCTTTAGTGAACTTAGAGTCTTCTGTGCCTTTTTAAATAATTAGACTGTTGCAAAGAAACACATCTTCTGCACATATACTTTGGAGTTTCACAATTAGTTTAACATATGATCAAAGAGAGAGCTTTTCAAAATTAAAATAAACTCAGCCATATTGATAGATCACTCTGTGTTTAAAAATAACATCAAATGCTGTAAGACGCTGTTCTCTCATATAAAGCTCCATCTTTAATTGAACTGAGAAGCAAACTAGCTTTACATATTTTATGATACTTCTTAATTGGTTTTATGAGATTTTACTCTCCACATACGCCTATTTATTCATTTATTTTTGCCCTCCGTCCATCAGATGAGACATTGTCATGTTTGTAAATATTTCATTTGGATCTTTTTGAGATACTTGTGTTTCAAATCAGTGCCTCACACTTGCTACGCTGGCACTAAACCATGCCCCCAGCTCTTTTAAATGTTGATTTTTGTTGTTGTTGTTGTTACAGATCAGGAATTGAATTCTGTGCCTGATGCTTTCACTCACTGGCTAGTGCTCTACCAAATGAGCCACTTTTCCAACCCCCTTTGTTGATTATTTTTAAGACAGCATCTCACTTCCTGCCAAGGGATGCACTCTACCAAGATCTGTGTATCTTATGCTTGTTTTATCTGAGATGACAGGCATGTGCCACCCTGTTCATCTCCATACCGCTGAGAAGACGTCGCGTGGCAGTTTCTCAAAAGGCTGGACTTGAACTGTGATCCCTCCAATCTCAGCCTCCTATGTGAATGCCACAACACCAGGCCTGTGCCACCACAAGCAGGTATTGGTAGAGAAGGACACTTGCGGACTTCTCTTCCTGAGCTCAATATATTTTCTATTCTTCCATTCCAATTTAGCTCATCATTAAAATTTGTTAGTCCCTTTATTTGGACAGAAATAGACTGTTAAGATTCACTAAGGAGTTACTTTGCTTCTGCCAAATATAACTTAGAACTCAGAACATATGGCTTACTGAAGAAACGATGGGGTTATCTACCCAGGATGCATTACTTTTCTCCCCCAGTTCCTTCGTCTCAGACATTAATGTTGCTCTAGAATTCATATGCTCCAGGATGATTTATGTTTCCTATCAGCTGGGTCTTAACCCAAGGGGATGAATTTGAAGGAGTCTAACCCATGACAAGTGAATTCATCTCTTCACCAGTGATTTGCTTAAGAAATGGCTTCTAACCCATTCTAAGTAATGAGAAGAATTCCCTTGAGGAATTTCTGAGATATCTCTTAGTTTTTAAAGTAAGATTGGAGGGAAAAAAATGCTATTCCTGATGCTGCCTACAAAAATGGTTGCACATGGACACAATGCCTGGAGCAATGGTGGCAATGGTGTGAAATGAAAAATAGAAGCTGGAAGATGGAGACTTGCAGAATGGAAGGATCCAAAGGCACTGGCTCCTGGACGAACTGCTGAACAATTAAACCCCATCTCGTCCCGTCTCTGGACTCATTGTCATCAAGACAATAAGATACAGATATTTAAGATATTTAAATTGAGTTTTCCGTTACTCCTAGTTCAAATCATTCTGGTTTATGTGACGATGCGATGCTATAAAAATAGATATTTCATTATAAGTTTATGGTTTGAGGAAGCATTGATGCAGATCTTTAAAAAACAGGTTGCAAAATAAATCAAAGCATATTTCCTCTTTTAAATTCTACTGTTGTGTCTCCAATAACTAGGAAGTTAATTAGCATATACATTGAATTCATCGGGAATTACCCAAACTGGGGAGAGGTCTTCCACATCTCCAGAACACTTCTGTCTTCTTCATTTAAACCTGCAATTATTTTGTTTTAGCATCTATCTGGGTTAGGTTATTGTCCAGTATGTAGTAAAGAGGAATAAGGTTTGTTCTCCATGTAAATATATTGTTTGACACAACCCTCCTACGCTTGTACACAGGGCCCCGTCTCCCCCCTCAGATGAGGTACTTCTTTCTCGAAATTGAGGACATATGCCTGTCCTGGTTCTGCTTCACTATTTATCCTCGCGCCGATTGGAAACAGATTTGATTAGTATAGATTAGTATAGTATAGATTTAGAATCCATTGAGATCTCTACGTCCTCCAGCTTATGTATTTTTAGATATTGTTAAGCCCCCGCGTACTTTGATAGGAATTCTAGAATCACATGAGTTTGAGAGCACCCGCTTATGGGCTTCGGGAGGAGGCAGGCGGTGGGAAGTGGGTCACGCGTGGCCTCTCCGTGGGCCTCCCCGGGGGGGGGGGGGGGCGGGGTCCTCCCCTGCGCACAGGCTTCTGCCTCCGTCCTAAGTCCACCATGTGATGCCTCTGTGGCTTTCCAGCACGCACCGGGCGGAGTTCACAGTAAGGCCTAGAAACTGTCAGATTGCAAAAGCGAAAAGACAAAGCCTGCTGCTTTGCTTTCTGTCGGGGTGGAGGGCGATCAGCTCTCAGCATTGCCTGGCTCTCCCTGAGATGCAGCCTCAGTGTGAACCACAGCTCAGAAGACAGCCATGCATTCCTAGATGCTCACAAAAATATGACCCATTATGCCAAGTGTCCATAATTTGGTGAATTTCACTGCCAGACTTTTTCCCCTTCTTTTCCATCCTGCTCTTCTTTCTTGGCTCTCTTTTTCTTCATTCTCTCTCTTTTCTTCTTTTCTTGCTCCTATTTCATCTTGCTTTATCTTTCCTAATGAGAGTCAAAATGTATTTCTTTAATAAGCTATACACTGACAGGGTTCTTCATATGTTTAATAAACCATGGAATTATTAACTAATATTTTGTTGAAGACACTACCAACTTATGTTCACCAAGAAAATTAACGTTTCACATTTTGTTTGTTGGTTTGTGTAAGTGTGTGTGCAAGGGGCTGTCACACTACTATATTGTTTTATATTTTTGTTGGTTGTTTGCGTAGTTGTGTATGTGTTTATGTATGTGTGGCTGTTGCAGTACTATCTTTGTTTTGCATTTTTGTTTTTTGTGAAGATGTGTATTGTGTGGCTGTTATTCTCTTAACTTTATAATGTTTTGTATTTTTCTCTGTTGGTTTGTGTAAGTTTATAGATGTTCTTGTTTTTGGGTGGCTGTTACACTATTATCTCTAAAGGTTTAACATTACCTTTACATAGCCTTTCTAACAGAAGTTGTAACATACTCAAATCCTTCGTTTTCTGGAAGTATTGCATAATGTTAGTGTACATTTTCCTTGAATTATTTGTGAGAAGTAACTGTGGAAAATATTTTTGGTGTGGATTCTGTATTGTATACCTCTACTTCAGGTTCATCAATAACTATAAATGTTCACCATTTCCATTTGTTTTTACAAGTTGTATTTAAGTATGAGTTTATTTGTCTATTTCCTTTATTGGTAGTATGGTGGTTTGGATCAGAATTGTGCAATTGGTTGGAAGATACTCTACCAGTCTGAGAGCTGTGTTGTGAACTCATGAGGCCAGGATGGTCCAGGCCTGTAATCCCAGCCCCCCAGAGGTGAGGCAGAACCATCACCTGCTCTGACTTCAAGAGGAGAGACAAAGAAAGAAAAGAGAGAGAAAGACAGGAAATGGAAAGAAGGGAGGAAGGAAGGAAGGAAGGAAGGAAAGAAGGAAAGAAGGAAGGAAGGAAGACAGCATGGAAAGGAAAGGGAAAGGGAGCAAGCAAGAGAAAAAGAAAAGAGGCCAATCAATTTTGTTTACAGAATTATTGACCTTAACATGTGTTCATGTTAATTTAATGACTAAAGTTTCCCCCCAAATTATCTTTTTTGTTTGGATTTTGACATCAATGCTTTTCTTTTTCATTAGTACTGCTAACACTTAGCAATTTTATGAAATTTTTCAAAGAAGAAAATTTTAGTTTATTGATTTTTCTAATATGTATTTCTTCAGTATGCATTTCAGATTTTATCTTTGCTAATTCCTGTCTTTCACTTACTTAGGCTAAAACTCAGTTATCATTTTACAGTGCATAAAGTTGAAACAATATATTAAGTTACATCACTGATTTTTAGAATATTTATGCATCACTTATTTTTCTTTAACAATATAGATGTTTTATTTTCTTTCTGCATATTAACATTTAATTTATTTGATATTTTAGTCTTACCAATAATATTGAGCACATTCACATGTAACATGTTTTGTACTACATGTATATTCTTCAAAGAAGGCTTTTAATATTAAATTAATATAAATATGTGTCTATAAACAGTAAACATTGATATATAGTATTTTAACTTGTCTTCCATGCAAAACATTTTCAAATCCTCCTTCAGTTCCTTCACATATGATTAAGAATTAGGAATAAAAATATGCACAATTTCCAGTCTCACATTTAAATTTTTTATTTCTTTAATTTCTGAATAAAATTACCATTATCAGAGATCTGTTTACTAGGTGCCTTTTCATTTCTATGATGAGCACATGAGAAATACCATTTTACTGGGTTTATTTTCCCTTTCACTAAGTATATTTTCGTCTCTATGACGAACACATGAGAAATTCGATATTTGGAGACAAGGCATCTTTACTTAGCCTCCAGTTACCACAGGGTTCAGAGCCTGCCCATGTGGCCCCATGGTGAGCTCCAGGAAGCAGACACACACACACACTCACAAACACACACATACGCATGCTTCACACACTCACACACACATTATTCAAATATCACTAGAATACCTCTGTGTTGTTACTTTTTTAGTTCGTACATTTTCCTAAATCTGCACATTTAGACTCTTTCTCTCCTCCCCTTGTCCCCTCTCTCCTCTTCACCTTCATCAATTATACTTTAATTGGCCTTATTTTTCTTGTGTCTATATTTATATTTATTTGCCTCTTTGTATCTGTGACTTTCTGTGCCCCAGCAATTTCAGAAAACTTTGGGCATTGTTCTTTCTTGAATTTCTTTTGCCCTATCCCCTTCGCTGTTTCTTGGGCTGCAGTGAAGCATCCACACTTTTCCGACAGATTTCTTTTTGCTGTTATTCTTTTCCACTTTGGTTTTAATTTGGATAGTTGCTAATGTGATCTCTTCAGAGTCGGCATACATACAGATTCATTCCTGTTTGTGCTCAATTTCCGATCTCCTTCTATATATTTACTTCTCAGTGATTTCTTTAAAATATTAGACAATGTCATAACACTTGTCTTTCAATTGTAGGATCAGACTGGGCCTGGGTTTGCTTCTGTTGATAAATTACACAACTCTTTTTAAAATATGTCAAATTCTGCACTCTTCCTAAGTTTTACAAATGTTCCATAGCAAGCTGGATGTTCTAATTAGAGAACAAAAACAGTTCTTACTCCAGAAAGAGAAACACTAAAGTTCAGTCAAGTGAGTTTGGGCTGAATAAAAGAACATTAAATATTTATTTGATCCTATGTCATAGAAAAGAAATATTTTAACTCTTGTTTGATAAATGCTAAATTAGGGTATTGGTGAAAGGAAAATGCATAATTTTCTTTGCAACCTATGTTACTACTACTACTACTACTAATTATTATTATTATTATTATTGATCATGGAGCTTGAACTCTGGGCCTGGGCATTATATCTGAGATCTTCAGCTCAAGGCTAGGGCTCTACCACTTGAGCCACAGCACCACTTCCACTTTTCTGGTGGTTAATTGGAGATAAGAGTCTCACGAACTTTCTTGCCCAGGCTGGCTTTGAACCGTGATCCTCAGATCTCAGCCTCCTGAGTAGCTAGGATGACAGGCGTGAACCACTGGCACTCAGCACTTCATTATTTTTAAAGACTTTTTTCATTATAGCCAGGCATGGTAGCTCACACCTGTACTCCTAAATACCCAGAAGGCAGAAGCTGAGTGGATCCTCGTCCGAAGCCAGTCCAGGCCTAGCTCAGGAGGCACGCATCTCTCCTCCCGTTGACACTACGGCTGACCTCTGTCTCCCAGCTCACACTACGTTAATAGCAGGCAAATGAGGCATGTTGGCCTGAGCATATACGCAATGCCACAGGTATTTAAAAAATAACTAAAGCAAAAGAGCTGGAGATGAGACTTACTGAGTATTGAAGCTACCTAATAAGCTTGAGACCATGAGTTCAAACCCCAGCACCACAAAATAATGTGTCATTCTAGGTTAATTACTTCATTAAAACAAGTCTGAATAGACAAGGAGAGCCGCATGCATGAAATCAATGGAAAAATTATAATGTTCATTCCTAATAGATTGATTAATTGAGCATTTGACAAGCTGCTGAGGGACTACACACACTGTTTACTTGTGTGTCACAAAATGCCTTTTGCTGAATTTAATTAACTGTAGTGAGTTTACAAATGCAATATGCCCTGGAATAATTTATAAACCTCTACATGTGTAAAAAAGTGTTTGATTCATGTGTGTGCATACGCTGAAAGGAAAGAATATCCAATTTCTGTGTTTTTTCAATGAAGGTTCAACAATAGTGACTGAAAATAACATCTTCCAAGAAGAGAGAGGATCGTTATTATATCAGAACTTACAGTGAGCCTGGCACCAGTGGCTCACACCTGAGGATCCCAGTTCAAATGGCTTTGAACTTTCCCAGGCAGGAAAGTCCATGCAACATTCATATCTCCCATTCACCACCAGAAAGCCATAAGTGGAGCTATGATTCAAGTGGTAGAGTGCTAGCCTTGAGTGAAAAAGGCAAGGGACAGTGCTCAGGCCTTTGGTTTCCAGCCTCAGGACTAGCACACACACACACACACACACACACACACACACACGCAAAAGTAACATAGTAACTTTCTCAATAGCTGCCAATATGTATTAAGCTGAAAACAAATTCTACTAAGTATAAACCATTCTCAAATGTGAATATGTTTCATATTGATATAGATGAACAGCTCAGCTTGCGCTTGTCATCCTAACTACTCAGGAGGCCGATACCTGAGGATCGTGGTTCAAAGCCAGTCCAAGCAGGAACGTCTATGAGAGCCTTATTTCCAATTAACCTCCAAAAGATGTGACTCAAGTAGTAGAATGCCAGCCTCAAGTAAAAAAGCTAATGACAGTGCCCATGCCCAGAGTTCAAGTCCCAGGACCAGAACACACACACACAACAAGAGGGAAAATATTTCCATTCAGAAATCAAGTGGTTCACATAAGATAACTGAGATTAGTGCCCTAAGTTTATTCTTCAAAGAACATGGACATGCTTTGCTGCAATGTTTACATAGCTCTTTACTTTCCTGAGGCAACACTGAATCCCAGAAGCAAATTAACCCAAAACAACCAGCAGGAGAAAAATAGGCCCAATGCATGGCAGAAGCAGCACGGAAGGGGTAAAGGAAAGAAAGAGAAGCCGCCACTGGCTCTTCATCTACACGTCTGTGTTTTGTGCTGCTACTGAGGCCTTACCTCAGGGCGGGGGCCATGGCCCTGAGCTTTTTCGCTCAAGGCTGGCTGTCTACCACTTAAACAATAGCTCTACTTCCAGCTTTTTTCGACTTACTTGATGATAAGAGTCTTAGGGATTTTTCTTGACCAGGCTTGAGTCTCAGATCTCAGCCTCCTGAGTAGCTAGGATGACAGGCATGAGCCACCAGGGCCAAGCTTCATGCAGAAAATTTTAAAAGTATGAAGAAAGCATCCTGTCTAGGGAAACTCCTAGTGGTTTGGAAGGAAGCTTCACAAAGCCAGCCATGCATGCTAGACATAGAATCATAGATTCTTGTCTGTCCTGGAGAGAAATGGTTGAGATTTGGAACTATAACACACACACACACACACACACACACACACACACACACACACACACACACAAGCAGGGAGTATTGTCAGACTGAATTCAAGGAATGCCACAGTCAGCAGAGTCAGAGCAGTGCTCTCCATTAGTAGCTGCAGAGTGAACTTCAGAAGTGTAAAGGCAAAGGTGAGTTTCCAGTCAGACAGGAACCTCAAGAGAACTGTTGGGAGACAGGCCTTCAGTGGCGTCGGCGGGGGGACGGGGGAGGGGGGGGGCACGGAAGGGCAGGCGTCCTGGGAGGGTTTGAAGGGGAGAAGACTTAATGAGGTGAAATCAATGTGCTGTGCTACATTAGAGAGGGAAGAGCGAGGTGGCAAAGCCGATGCGGATTTGCATGGCCAGGGAGGAAGGGTCATTATCTGTGATTGGACATGCTGGAGGACCACGACTGGGAAGAGGGAGAGATAATGAGGTGAATACATTGAAGCAGCTCACTTTCGCTTTCAAGAGAGAATTTAGCAGAAATGCAATTTGAGAATTACAAAGTGTGTGAAATGGCGGCTCATAGAGAGAGGAAATGCTGGAGGGAGAAGAGAACTGGGAGGAGGGGGAAAGTGACTCAAACGAATGCATCAAGGATCAGACCGTGGTGGCTCAGGCCTGTCATCCTGGCTGGTGCGGCTTGTCCGTCATCTTCAGAAGAACAAGGGCCCTGACGTTTCCTCTCTGTTTAGTATTGAAATGCACCCACGTTGGCCCACCGGGAGCCCTCCTGAGGGACAGGAGACTGGGGCTTGTTGATGCCTCAGTGAGCTCTGGAGACCCCGCGGGGGAACAGGGACGGGCAGGCTCGGTGAGGGTCCTGGCCTGTCGCCCCTGCAGAAGAATTTCACACATCCAACCAGGATATTTTAGTGCAATAGAGAAACCAGATTGGAGTGGGTGGAAAGAGAAAATACGAGAGGAGCCCAAGACAGGAAATATGCTCTCATATTAAAACACACCACACACACACACACACACACGAGTACACACACACTTGTAGATATAAACTAACCACGGAAGTGAAGGATCTCCAAAATAGAAGTTAGGGAATCATAGTGGTTCAGGACCCCAGACAACTCTTCCACAAACTAGAACAGATTAGCTGATCTGGTAGGCTTTCTATTTTCGTTTTGTTATTTGTTTATTTTGTTTTACCTCTTGTTTTGTTACAACTTTTAATTTTGACTTTAGAGTTGATTTCTAAGCCATGGATACTAGACCAATTCTTCCTTGGAGACACCATGAGGAAGGCCTCAGGGATATGGATGCAGGAATGATTCATTTTTAAAAACACTTAAACAGGAAGAAGGGTTATTGGGAAGCTGCAGGACCTGGTTTCTGACTGACATTATCAATTATCTTATTCACAGTGGGTAGAATACACCTTTGCTGTGTTATAGGTTGTGATGGTTTCACAAGCCAACCAATAAGCTCTTTGAAGTACATTTCCTGGGTTTTGGCCAGAGACAGAAAAGTTCCTACCTTTATGGGCACCAAGTTCAAGGGGTGAAATGAAGCTCTTAGTTCATACAGTGAAGTAAAGAGATAGAATTTGAATAAAGTTTTAAGCTAAAATGAATATACACTGAATCATATTTCTAAGCAGAATGTTAGATCTCAGAATCAGAGGGTCTAGTGTTCTCAGATATTCCTATTTTTGTACATCCTTATTCTGAGCATCTGAGAAAAATATATATGTAGGCAGGAAGTCAACGTTGGACAAGATCATGCGAGTCTTGGTGGCCATGGCACCTGTCATTCTGGCCTTAACCCTTTCTTAATTTCAAACAGGCCTGAACCAAAAAAACAAGGTAAGGGAGACTCAATGGCTCTGGACAAATTCTTACCTTAAATATATCTATTTGTAGGCTGTAATTTACTTCATTCAGATTACTCACAGATGATTTGAGGCATTGGAATTCCACTGTGATATATTATGCTATTTGTAGTGTTCCACAGATAGAGAGAATAGGATTGGTGATAGGCATGGATGGGTTTTCATAGTCTTGGGCTGCTGGAGGTATCACAGTGGGAACAAAAGGAGTGGACATTTTGTTTTTTGGTAAAAAAAAAAAAGTGAGTTATATAAGACTCATACCAAAAATCTTCCAGGTCACATGAGATTTCTTATTTAGTACTATTAATAAGAACATTATTTGTCATGCAGAAAGAGTTAAGATTCCAACAACATATTTCTCAACAGAAACCTTAAAAACCTAGAGGGCATGGAATGATCTATTGCTATCAACCTAGATTAATCTATGCAGAAAAGCTCTTATTCTGATCTGAATGAGAAATAAAAACTTTCAATAATAACCAAAAGCAAGAGTAAGTCTCTACTCTCTAGATCAAAGCCCTTTCTTTGGTGCCTGTGCTCTTTTACACCCTTTCTCAGAGCGCTTTGTCAAGAAACACAGAATCACTGTGCTCCCGTGTTGGCTGGGTCAGGGGCTCTTTCTGGTGGTGGCTGATGCTCCCCACATCTCCATGCTACAATCAGTATATAGCATCCAGGCTCAGGAAAGGAATTCTGAGTCCTACTCAGCTTTTACAGCTTGGACAGCAATTTAGATCCACTCTGATCTATGACCTCTTCCACATGCCATTTTTGCTTTAGCACATGTCCTTTACTTAATCCAGACCAGGTTGCAACTGTGAGCAAAGATAGATTTTAAACTCATAATGAAATGATTTATGACCAAAATATCTCTCAAAGTAGATTCTTATAGGGTGATTAGTATTAGGTAGATCTGAAGATCACTGTTGAAAGCCAGTCCAGGAAAGATGAGTTCGTAAACCTCTGCAGAAGTAGAGCTATGACTCCAGTAGCAGAGCACTAGGTATAAGTGAAAAAGCTTCGAGACTGTATACAGGTCCTGTGTTTAAGTCCCAGTGCTGTCATAAAGCAAAGTAGATCATTATGACTCATTTCTCTCATTTTCATTTCTGTTTTGCTATTACATTCCTCTTCCAATGAATGAACATCTTGAAAAGCTTAATGGAAAACAGTCAGGCTTGTTAATTACTGAAAGAGAATATCTATCTTCATATTACATTTACTTTCATACCTTAAAGCGTTTAAAACCATTGTCATGTAGTAGGACTGTGGTATTAGACTGGATTAGCCATCAAGATGGATGGACAAAGTAGAGGTACATTTTTGCCTGCCAATCACATCTCAATTTTTAAAAAAAGAAATTAGATAAGTGGGCACCATGTGTACTGGTTATGATAACAGTTTCATAGACATATACACACCTTCAAACTTGCCAAGCTATATACATTAATTGTGTGTACCTTTTGTATATCTTTAGAAATTCAGAGTGCAATAGAAAACTAGAAAATATTTCAATGCAGAATTTTAGACAGACTTCCTTACAGGAGCATGTGAATGTGTACACACAATTTGAGGTTGAATACTTCAGTAAAATGTAGGTATAGCATGAAAGCACTTGTTCCATCCAAATCTTCATTGTATTGGACCTGCCATGCCCACCATAGGGGAGCTTTTCACACTCAACTGTTGAGCAGAGTGCTAACCATCTATGGAAATAACTTCACATATGCACATAGAAATGCACATTACTAATTGAAGCATCAATCTACTCAGACTGATAACCAAGGTTAACCATGACAGAGAAGAGTATTGTGTCTTAAATTTCTCCACAGGCTCAGGTGTTTTCACAATGATAAAAATAGTGAAACTATCAAACCATGCCTACTTGCTCTTAGCTGCCACGGCATCTAGAGCTTAGAATAATCACTCGGTGTTACAGCTCAAGCCTTCCTGGGCCACGGGTAGGTTTGGGTGCAGGCTGCAGGTGTCTGGAGAGCACTGTGCACTCACTGCACAGAGTTAGGTGGCTGAGTCACTGAGCTGGGAGCCTCTGATGTGCAGGGAAAGATAAAGGCTGGCTTTGTTGAGTTGCACTGTGAATCTTCCCTCATCTTTATCACCATTGGAGTATGCAGACACCAGCAGCTCAGGGCCCTTCCCAGAATACTGTCTGTACCATCCGAAGTACTGAGAAGCAGTGTCTCTGTAAGTGCAGTTGAGAGAGGCAGTGGTTTCCACTGGAACGCTGAGGGACTCAGGGTGCTACTCCACCTTCTGTTGGCCGCTCACCCCTGTGCAGAAAGAGAATGGTCAGATAGAGGACAATGGAGGACAGGGGCTGCTCTCTCTATAGAAAATAATTCTCTTCTATGGGTTTCCCATCCTCCCTTAGTGAAACAGTGAGGACCTTCATGTTTTTCCTTACAGGCCTGGGACAGAAAACACTCGACTATCAACTCCCGTCACTGAAATTTATGTTCGCATAGATATGCCAACTCACATCTCAAGTGAAGCCACAGGATCACTAATAGGACACTCAAGGATCTCATCCTTTCCCAAGGAGGATGAACATGAAAGCTTACAAGAAAGTAAATCTCAGTATTGTGCTTTAGAAAATACAACAGGATCTATCCTCCAATTAGAAGAAGAGTGTCTTTTCCCCACCCCTGCTGCACCAACCAACTCCTCCCCTCCTACCTCACTTAAGAGAACCTCGGGGGTTTTTCTTCTTGGTCCTTGAATAGACACTGCCCTCCTGTGGTCTCTCAAACAAATATTGAAAATGTAAACTTCTTATATGAAATGTTAAAAGTAAAAAAAAAAAAAGATCTCTTAGAGATTTAGGCTAAATCTTCTCAGAGTAAATATGGGGGTCATGGTGTTTGTATGTACATTTTATATTACACTTTTTCTGAATTAAATAGTTACTTTCCAAAGGCCATCATGCACTAAAATATTCATAATGTTTTTATGTGGAATTGTGGGTGTTGTTCTCAGGACTAAGCTGCATTTCACACTGTAGAGATCTTTTTCATATCAATCTAAGCACCTTCAAGTTATTCCTCATCCCTAACTTTTAATAAAATTTCCTGAAATTTAAAAGAATCTTCTCAACA
The DNA here is from genome assembly GCF_023159225.1 of Perognathus longimembris pacificus. NCBI lineage: Eukaryota > Metazoa > Chordata > Mammalia > Rodentia > Heteromyidae > Perognathus > Perognathus longimembris. The sequence continues at coordinate 30,329,864 of NC_063178.1, forward strand.
CTGGCTCAACATCTCCTTAACAGAAATAGTTCTTGTTCACAGCCTAAGTAACATTTATTTTTATTTTTACTAGCATATATTAGTTCCACAAAATAATGGGGTTCATTGTGATATGCTTATACATGATATAATGGACTTTGGTTATTATTACTCTAACATTATTTCTCCTTCTCTGTTACCTCCTTCTTCCTCCCTAATAGTTCATCTTCTACTTCCAGTGCCCTCTGTTTCTCTAGTTTGCACATATTACAGAAAATATTTGTCTTTGTTAATCTAGATTATTTCCTTCAACATAACAATCTCTAGATCCACATGTGATCCCACCAGCAACATGTTTTCACTTTTTATTTTACTTGAATACTACTTCCTTTTGTCCAAATACTACATTTTCTTCATCTGTTAGTCCATTGCTGAGCACCTAGTCTGATTCCACAGTTTATCCATTGTGAATAGTGTAACATTAAGCATGGGTGTGCCAGTGTCTCTACTGGATGTTGACTTTGATTCCTCTAAGTATACACTTGGGCTGTTACAGCCCTATCTTCTGAGATCTATTTATCTATCTATCTATCTATCTATCTATCTATCTATCTATCTATCTATCTATGTATCGTCTATCTTATCTAGGAAGCTCCATGGTTATTTGAATATTTTGATACATATTTTTCAGGAAATGCCATAGTGATTTTGATGGAAGCTCTATTACATGTCATGCCTACTTGACAGCACATAGAGTCCTTTTGCTCCTAGATATGGTCACCAACAATTGCTGCTTTTGCTTTATTGATAGTCATTCTGAGTGGGATGATATGGAATCTCAATGTCCTTGTGATTTGAGCAACATCTCTAAATGAAACTGGGACTAGAAGTGCTTGGAATTCTTTCCTCCATTAAGTACCTACAGCAGAGCATTTGGAAATGGATACACTCACGTTGATTACATAGAAAAACTGGCTCCAATGTGTAGACTATATATAAAATTATACAGATCCTTTAATTTATTTAAAGTTTCTGATCTTCTCTTTCTTGAATAAAGGATAACAAAACCTGTCACAAAGGTCTCAGACTCTGTTCATTTCTCTCTCTCTCTGTTTTGCTCCTCAAACTGAATAATGTCAGTTCACTTATCCCCACATTTGAAGATTCTTTCTCATGACTGTTCAAACATGCTGTGGAGATACTCTAGTAAAATCATTTAAGGTCATTTCCCGTGTATAGCAATTTCTCTGCCCTGATAGAATTCTGGCTTATGTCCTTTAAATTAGTCCTCCAAGGAAATCCAGATGGTTAGAGGCAAGCACTGTGCCTTGAGTGCAAGCCCACTCTACACCAACAACAGAAACCCACACTGTGAATTTGTGCTGCTATTTAAAGACTGTCAGCTATTGATGGAAAGATGGGCAACATCTAAGATAAGTTCTAATGCCAGTTTTTGTACAAAGTTTGGTTACCTGTCTCTTTTCTCAAATGTTTTCTTGGTATAATACAGTTGTAGCTAGCTGTGGGGCTGGTGTGCACAGTGGTGTCCATTGTATAAATGTTTTCTGTCTTGTTAGATTGCTCTTTTTGTGGGATTTTGGCTGGAAGGAAAAAGAATTGTGGGAACTTAGGGGGATGAACTCATTGGCATTTCCAAGTTACAGACTTCTACAGGACCCATTTGGGTTATGCAGACAAGAAAAACTTCAGGAATTTTATTAGCCTATCATTCGATAATATTGGCCTCTGTTCTCTACATTTTAGATATTTGTGTATGTGTGGGGGTGCTGACAGTAGTGGGGCATAAACTCAGAGCCTGAGAGCTGTCCTTTAGATTTCTTTTTTATTTTTGCCAGTCCTGGGGCTCGAACTTAGGTCCTGAGCACTGTCCCTGGCTTCTTTTTTTCTAGGCTAGCACTCTACCACTTGAGTCACAGTGCCCATTCTGGCTTTTTCTATATATGGGGTGCTGAGGAATCGAACCCAGGGCTTCATGTATACAAGGCAAGCACTCTTATCACTAGGCCATATTCCCAGTCCTGTCCCTTAGATTTTTTTCACTGAAGGTAGGACTCTACCACTTGAGCCAAACATCTACTTCTTGCCTTTTGGTGGTGAATTTGAGATAAGAGATTCTTGGACTTTCCTGTCCTGACTGGTTTTGAATCATGATCCTCAGCTCTCAGCCTCCTAATTAGGTAGGATTACACGTGTGAACCACCAGCACCTGTCTGATTTATGGAATTTAATTTTCAAATATTTTGATGTGCTAGTTTTACATTGTGCCCAATATTTTTAGTTATATTGAACAGCAGCTATAGAGAAAAGTATATGTTCTGTGAATGGAAGGCATGATGCTTCTTTATTTCTACTGACCACAACCTTAGACCACCATGGTTGGTATGTTCTCCTGGTAGTCACTTCATCAGAATAGTATTAAATCTGGATTCTGGTTGATGCATCTGGGCTCCCTGGTTGGAAGATTATGGTTCTAGTTCCTCAGAATATCTTCTAATTATTTGAACTCATTACTATGCTGTCTAATAGCTTGTGATGTTGAACATCATAGGTTTCTGTAAATGCCATGAAGATAATGCATTGTCCCTTTTGCTTTTTAGGGAAAAAATGGATGTGACTATAGAAAAGGACATATAGAGGATGCAATTGTGCAATCATTTATTTTTGGTTTTTATTTGGGGTTGGGGGAGAGAAGTAAAAGTAACAAGCCTGGTTCCCAGCAAGTGAAAACCGAAACTGTCAGAAGTAGGAAATGATGAGAGGTAATTCTGTTTGTGTTCTAGATCAAGAATGACAGAACATCAAAATAGAAGTATATCCTACTGAACCCAAGCAGCAGCTGCAGCTGTCAGTCTAACCTGGCTTGGTGTCTCTTCTCCATTCCTTGGGAACAGGAAGCTCATGTGAACATGGCCTCTCCTTTGCTATTCTGCTACTGTACAGACACATGAATCTGCACTAGCTTTTCTCCATTTGATCCTTACAAAAACTTGTGTTTCCCATTACATCTGAGTTCAGGGTTAGATTTAGAATGTCTGCAGATATTCCACATGCTCAGTAGCATCACTCTACTGGCTCAAAATGATGTAATGCCAATATTAATACAGCTTAATTTGAATACCAATTAATACAAAACTACTCTTTATATTATGTTGTGTCTACTGAGCCAGGTCCATTGAAACTTCTCAAGTGGGAAAGGTATTTGTTTAGGCTTCAGTCTGTTTACCAATTAAGCAAAACATCAGCAAACCCCTTTCATATGCCATCCAAACTACCTTTCATGTGCCACAATGGGAAACACGTAATACATTAGAGATCTGTATTCTGGAGAATTTCCATAATTGCTCAGTTTTTCATCATGGGAGACATGAGTTTGGTTTAAAAAGATTACTTCTATCTCACTGCTTAAGAGTTATGCATAAATAGCCTTAATTAACTATTGTTGAGACTAGTTGCATATATTTCGTCCAGATTAAGCAGATTGGCTAGTGTAGCGGCACACTCAGAAGAAATATTTCTAGAACCAACCACTGTGCAGGGCCAGGAGTGGATATTGTTGAAGCTTGCCCACCATGATTCTCTCTCATATAAACAGCAATGTTTCTTCCTGCTTCTCTTAAATAGGGAAGCATGAAGCTTCGTGCCTCAGCTGTGACTAAGTACCATAGCAGCCATATATCCACCTGTACAAATCACAACCTCTGTGAGCCTAATGGAAGGAAAAGGGTGACTGAAGCAAAAGTAAAAGTACTTATACTATTTTCTTTGTCAAGAATAAGTTCTTCAACTTTGATCCAGGAATTTTCTATCTTTAATGCAAATACCAGTGTAGTAATAACAAAAAAATCCACCACACATTTGCTTGAAAACAAAATCTAAGAGCTGACAAACTCCTTCACAACCATAATAAAGTCTTCAATTGCTTATGAAAAAAAATCTGTGTTTCCCCAAACTAGGTAGACCTTTTCAATGAGGCAAGCACTCTACCACTAGACCATATTCCCAGTCCAAATATACCTTTCTAAAGGACTTAATATGCAGCCCTTCATAGCAATCAATTATCACCTCTGATAAAAGGAATAAGCATTTCTTATCTATTTTAGTGACATGAAGACTCATCTGCCATATTAGTGCTGTACACTAAGATGACTATAATCTCGTGAGATGCCTAAGACCTGCTGCATTCACAGTAGGAATAGGAGAATTGGTAACAGTCCACTGACCACAATCATGACCTTTAACCCTTTATAGTCTAATAATTTATAATAATTACTACCAGGGATAATTATTTGAATTTGTTTCTAGAACAGAATAAATCTTGGACAAATACTTAAAACTACTTTACTTGAAACTACTCATATTTTCTCATATCTTGTAGTTATACTTATTTTAAAAAGTAATATTTAAGTATGCTCATTAAATAATTTCTGTAATTATGCATAATTAGATACAGTATTAAAGTGATAAATATAAATTACATATCTATGCAAATAAAAAGATAATAATTACAAATTATGCCCTTAATGCTTTTTTTCTTTGGCATGGAGATACCTAGACTTCCTCCTCCAACCAGCAAGGCCAGACTGAAAACTGCAGAGCTGAGATTTAGGCTTCAGGTGTTTGGGGGAACACTGAGACACAAAGCACAGAAGGAAGAGAGTGAATGTACGAGATGGGAGGCTATGGATCTTCTTCTTTTTCTTCTTCTTCTTTTTCTTCTTCTTCTTTTTCTTCTTCTTCTTCTTCTTCTTCTTCTTCTTCTTCTTCTTCTTCTTCTTCTTCTTCTTCTTCTTTGTGTCTGGGGCTTGAACTCTGGGCTTGGGCGCTGTTCCTGAGCTCTACAGCTAAACACTAGTGCTCTACCACTTGAGCCACAGCGCCACAGATTTTCTAGTGGTTAATTGGAGATAAGAGTCTCAAGGTCTTTCATGCCCCAGCCTCCAGAGTAGCTAGGATTACAGGCGTGAGCCACCAGCACCTGGCTGGAACTTTCTTTCAGTGATTAATTTAATTAACTTTTACCATATCCTTTGCTGGTTAGATAGAATTAAAGGCCAAAGACAGAGTCTGTTCTCAAGGTACTAGAGGAATCAGTAGAAGCTGAGGATGGTTCTGTTTTGAGATGTGCAGTTGAGAATGGCAGGTGCTCTCCCTGGGTCTTCATGAATGAAGGGCTCTGCTGCACACAGACAGCTGTTCATCCTGCTTCAATGGAAACCACACTGAGAAGATAAATTTTTTATTACTAGTTTAATACATATGTAAATTTACATTTTTATGAATTAGTGATTACAAAGAAGAAGTCTGAACTTTAATTGTCCAGCCAACAAAGAAAGATGTTTAATGGATGCACACCTAGAGATTTGCTCTGTGTGTATGAGTGTGTGTGGGGGGTATTTGTGTGTGTGTGTGTGTGAGAGAGAGAGAGAGAGAGAGAGTAGACTGGTAGCATGATTGAAACTCAGGAAGTTGTGCTCTAGATCAACTTTCTGACAGTTGTCTCTGTACTACTTGAGTCATGCCTCCAGTTTGGCATTTTGCTGGTTAAAATGAGAGGGAGTTTCTTAGTTGTTGTTGTTGTTGTGAGTGTGTGGGGGGGGTATTTGTGTGTGTGTGTGTGTGAGAGAGAGAGAGAGAGAGAGAGTAGACTGGTAGCATGATTGAAACTCAGGAAGTTGTGCTCTAGATCAACTTTCTGACAGTTGTCTCTGTACTACTTGAGTCATGCCTCCAGTTTGGCATTTTGCTGGTTAAAATGAGAGGGAGTTTCTTAGTTGTTGTTGTTGTTGTTTTTGTGGCCTGGCTGGCTTCTAACTGTGATCCTCCAAGTGTCAGTCTTATGAATGGCTAGGATTACAGGCATAGCCACTGGCACTCAGCCTTGATGTATTTGAAAGAAGTGGAAGAATTTTGAAGCATTGATCTTCAGCTCACGTCCAGACTAGTTACCATGAACAGTGCAGGGCCTGACATCACATAGTCATGAAAAATCCACTCACTCACTGAAGAAATGAAGCTGTATACACAGTCAAAATGATACTGAAGTAGTTAAATTAAATAATACCCTGGGATATGTAACCCTCTTTAAATTTGTTTCTATTTCTATGACCTGCAATTAGGTGCAGTCCTTCAAATTTTACTTAATGTCTTGTAATCCTAGCTACTCAAGAGATGGAGAGCTGAGGATCACAATTCAAAGTCAGCCCAGGTAGGAAAGCTGATGAGACTTTTATCTCCAATTAACCATGAAAAGGTAAAAGTGAAGATGTTGCTCAAGTGTTAGAGTATTATCCTTTAACAAAAAGAGCTCAGAAATTGCACTTAGATCCTGAGTTCAAGTGCCAGGATTGGCATATACAAAACGTATATTCCCACCACTCATAGGCAACCATTTTTTTGCCAGTCTTGGGGCATAGTGCTCAGAGCCAGGGCACTGTCTCTGGCTTCTTTTTGCTCAAGGCTAGCACTATACCACTTGAGGCACAGGGGCACTTCCAGCTTTTTCCATTTATGTGGTGCTGAAGAATAGAACCCAGAGCTTCATGTATGCAAGGCAAGCACTCTTATCACTAGGCCATATTCCCAGCATGAGACAACAATTTTTAATGCATCAGTTTATGGTTGCTGTAGTTTCCTAGTTGGTGTCTGCCTTCCACATAAGCATTTATGTAATTTTCAAACAATATTTAAATGTTCCTAGCTTGTGTAAATGAGTATTCATGATTGTCTCATAAGTAATTTTTTAGACACTGGCAGCTGAAAAGTCAGGACAATCTTGGCTGTCACCAGAAAGCTGCACCTACTGGCCACATTGCCAAATTGTCTGAGCAGGAAGATCTCCTCTGGAACAGTTACAGAATATGACAGAAGGGTGTTCACGGGGTTGATCCTGACTGAACTGGTGGAAATAGGTCTCTCCACCTACAATGTGCTGCTGAGATGCTGAATAGCTAGGAGAAAAAGGCTAAGTAGATAGTCTGGGGAAAGAGACAGATAAAGACATTGTATTCAGCTGCAAGGACTTTCCACTCTCTGTATGTGGTTGGACTTTAGACTGAGCTTTCAAGCAGTAATGAAGTATGATGATCTTACTCAAAGAAACAGTCAGAAACCCTGGTTAACTACATGTGCTGAATGAGATGAGGATATTTTAGACTATACAGACTTCCAGGTTCAGCCTCAAACTCTATCATGTCTGAAAGAAATAGCCGTTCATTTATAAAATCAACAAACAGCAGAAATTCAATGTGCCTGCTCCACCTGTCAGCCTCCTTGTCAGCCTCCAGGGACAGGTTCTGGTAATGACTACAGGTGTATGGAGAACATTGTGCATCCATCCACCAACAGATAGAGGAGGCAGTGTTGCTGGCAATGTTCCTGTGCTTGGGGCTGCATCCAGAGTTGCTGTGTACTTTCCATTCAATGTTTTGCTCTCCCTGAAATTCATCCTTGTCAGGGAAAAAGGGCCTCTCCCTGTGCCATGTTTGTGCCACCCTGGATTGTGAAAGGGCTCAGGGTGCAATTGCACTGAAGAGGGAAGTTTTCTTCCTCCAAGATGGTCAGGGACTGAGGCCTCTGCTCCTTGTTCCTCCTGCCACTCAATCCTATTCAGGATGTTCCCTAATGTGAGATTTAAGAGATCAGTTTTCCAAGTATCCTTATGTTTTCTTATTGGCATCCCTTCTTTACAGTCCATAATGACTGTAAGGAAAATAAACAATATACCTATTTTCTTGCCTCCTCCTACCCCAGTGTACTACACTTTTTCCCCAGATCCTAAGAAATACTTCTATGGGCATCTTCACCCAACCTGGTAAATACTTCTATGGGCATCTTCATCCAACCTGGTGACCACTTTTCATTAACTTATCACAAAAACAAACCAAGAAGCCATCAATGAGGTCCTCAAGAATATTTCCATTCTGATTCTGCAGAGGTCTGCCTTGAAAGCACAATTCAACATTTTCTCTTTTCTGTAAGGTCAAAAAGAAGGATCTGAAAAGAGTATGGTGAGTCACAGACTAGACTCAGTATACACCAACCCAGAAACAGTGGAAACAGCCCATTCTTGGGGCCCAAAGTAGGGCTGTCAAACCTTCTGATTAAGCTTTTGGCTGAGTTTCCTCTTCTGTTCTCACAATGGGATACAGAATGTAAGCCTGTAGTGTCTATGTTAAAACAGTAGATTGGTAATTAAGACATATAGTTGAGGATCACAGTTTGATGGCTCCTTATGACATCAGACATGTGAATTAAGCTTTAGCTTTTTGATAGAAAAGTTGATTTGTAACATCTAACAAGTTTTGAAAAATTGATATGAAACAATTCACTTACAAGGTATATGGAAGAGGTTAGAATGAATTCAAGTAAATACCTTGTGTACATAAAAATATATTTTCTATTGTCTATTGCATCTTTAGTTTACAGGACAGATTTTGCAAAAAATTACATAGTGAAATTTATGAGTGAATGGATGACAATTTTGCTCGGGTAGTGACAATAGTAGTTTAAGTACTCATTAGTCCTATAATTATCTTTTAAGTGTGTGTTTATCAGATATGGTGATATATGCTAAGGATCAACAAAGCTCTACTTTTGAGCATTACTTAAATGACAGGAAGTGAGAAGTACTGAAGCTCAGAGACTGGGAAGTGATGAGTACTCACGCTTGTGCAATATTTTTCTCTGTGACATGGACAATCAGTTAACTTGAAAAATACAGACATATGGAGACTTATTGTAAGACTGAGATTTAATATACCATGTAGTTGGAAGGGAATGGAAAGATATATAATATTCAGAATCTAAAGAGAGCTATATAATTTACTTTTAAAAGACACAGTAGGTATTCTGAAAAGAATTATTAAAGCTGAAGAGGATGAGATTTTTTTTTTGCCAGTCCCGGGGCTTGAACTCAGGCCCTAGCTTCTTTTTGTTCAAGGCTAACACTCCACCCTGTGAGCCACAATGCCACTTCCAGCTTTTCCCATTTATATGGTTCTGAGGACTCAAACCCTGGGCTTCATGCATGCAAGGCAAGTACTCTACTGCTAAGCCACATTCCTATCCTCAAGAAGATGAGATTTTATGTGTCCACTTGGATATGCCTCTGCATCCAGGTACTCTCCTGAGGTTTCATTTTAGAAAATTAATACTTAAACCAGTATGTTTTGAGTGAAATATATTTTCCCTATAATGTGCATGGAATTCAATCAATCAGTGTGAGTTTTAAGAGAGAAAGGAGGCAGTTCTGCTTCCATATGGATGCAGACTTTAAATTTGAGCTGAAGAGTCACTCTTCGGTGTGTGTGGAGCCTAGCAGCCCACTCAAGAAATTGGATTTACAAGTTGAACAATTGCATGAACTAGTCATCAAATAAATGTATAGATAGATAGAAGAAGCAATGAATAGATTCATAGCACTAGTAATACACAGTGGATCCATAGGTACAGATATAAAAGACACAATTCTGCACTCATCGCCTTGGCCTTACACTTCATAGGCATATGCTCTTTCAAATTCTTACTATCTCAAGTTTTTACTTTAATTTTTTTTTCACGCTGAGGTTTGAATTCAGGGGCTTGAATATGCTCTACCAAGTGAGTGATTTCCCCAGCCAATTCATACTTGAGTTATCTTTATATTTCTTCCTCTTTTTCCTAGAGCTAAGCTCATACTACAACAATGAGCAGTACCTACCCGTCATGTATAGTGAGGCAACAGACCTGCATCACCACACACTGCTTGAGATCGACTCTCATTGAAATTATCTCTGACTGATCTTGAAATTCACTCCATAGAAGTGGAATGATAGATATTTGCAACCATGTCTGACCCTTTGCTATCTTTTAAGTATGCTTTATGGTAATTAAGGTTGATATGTGTGCTTAAACCTTCCACTGGTTGTTAACTACCTTGCTAAAGTGCTGGAAGAGGTCCAGCTGATCTGTGGAACTGGCCAGGGACACTCATCACTATGGCTTTATTTCTGCAAACATGTGTTTCCTTCCTTTCTGTCTTTTGGGCATCAGTATTATGTCTTCCTGATTCCTTAACCATGTAACCTTTCTTCCACATGATGTAAGTCTTTTTAATTTCATAAGGAGGATTTCTTCCTCATTCATTCTCTTCTCCTTTCTTTTTCTAAGAAGAGTTTGGAGTACAGAAAGAGCTGTGGCCTTCCTGTGATCTCTCCTTCCATACACTGTTGTTTGGCTATCATGCAGATTCCACCTTGTTTGTCACAAATGGCCCCCTAAAACTGTAATAGGAAAGAGAAATGTGGACCATGGTGACCTGGAACAAGATGTGGGGCTGGTCTTTGCAAGAATGACTACAGAGACCGCTTTAATTTTACGTGCTTCACCTTGGTGTTTCCTTGGACCAGGATAAGAGCCTACTTCTGTCAGACCCTGTTTCAGATCCACTAATGAACAGCTGAGCATGTTGATGTTCACTTCCCATTCTTCTGCTCTAACATTTGAATTATTTTACATCAGCAGAGAAATTGAGGGGTGCAAACCTCAGACTGTGCTGAAACCAAAGAGATCCTAGAACAGGAGCTCAGCAGCCAGGCCCCTACTTCAGCTCAGTTTGTGCTCAGCTCCCCCATGTGGTTTCTGCCACTGTGTCACTCAGAGCACAGTAGTGCACAGCGGAATCAGACACTAGGACTTTGGCTTTCTTCAAGTGAAAGGAGGTGGCTTCTTTATCATACATGGCTTCAAATCCTTTGTGGCTTCCCATCTCATTGGCCTTGGTGACTTTAATAAGGAGCTGGGGACATTCTCCATGGTACTGGACATACCAGAAGAGAGTGGGGTACGTTGTGGTTGTATAAGTGCAGTTTATGGTCACGAAAGCCCCCTCTGACACAGTCACGTGGCCTTGCTTCTGGATCACAGATTCTCCGCAAGCCCTTCCTAGGAGAAAAAAAGAACTGTGACACTTTGGGGATTAAACTCTTTAACTGTATTTATGTTTAAATATTTTGTTGAATTTATAGAAGAAACGATCCAAATTTTAAAGCTGATTTTACTTACCAAATATTGAGAATATCACAGTCACTAAGCCTGGAGAAAGTCTCATCTTTAGAGTATACCAATGTTCTTGAGTGTTCACAGGAAGAAATGTTGAAGTGATGTAGAATTTTCAAGCCTCAACCTCCAGCTCACACATAAATGAGCTTGTGTTAGGAGGCTGCTCTCTCTGGTGGACAGGTACTGAACTGGTGTGAAGGTTTTCTTGGTTTTCTCCCAGTCAGAACTAGGTCCTCCTCCCTGACCACATTTATAAGTCTTAAGTCAGTCTTCAAGTGTTCTCTGTCAATCTGTGGTACAGAAATGATGTTTTTATGTCTTTAGATAGAAATGTACTTTAGAAGACTAACCGTGTGTGTGTGTGTGTGTGTGTGTGTGTGTGTGTCTGCCCGCGAGTATATGTTGCTGAGAAGATATATCAGTTGCCTCAGACTTTTTTTTTTTTTTTGCCAGTCCTGGGGCTTAGACTCAGGGTCTGAGAACTGTCCCTGGCTTCTTTTTTGCTCAATGCTAGTACTCTGCCACTTGAACCACAGCACCACTTCTGGCCTTTTCTCTATATACGTGGTGCTGAGGAATTGAACCCAGGGCTTCATGGATACAAGGCAAGCACTCGTGTCATTAGGACATATCTCCAGCCACTGTCTCAGACATTTTAACAGAAGCCTTAATATCCTCATGTGATCATTGTGAGCCACCATGCTTACCACTGTGATATTGAATGAATCTCAGTTTTCAGCAGTTTCCCAACACAGAGAACAGTGACTGACATCCTAGGTGCCCAATGCATATTTGTAAATTGAAACAAAAAGTTGAATGGGTAGTATGGTTGAAACACCATTCATGAAAGATGATATTTCCTCTGTTTTAAAATAGCTTCAAATCATAAGGATTTTAAAAAATCTATTTTATCACTTTTCTGGAGAAAATTCATAATATCAAAATAACCACTCAGATATTCCTGAATATCTAAGCATTGAAAAGTGAGAGTGTGTAACCCGGTGTGGAATATGCCATAATTTAAGCTGCTGAATCTCTATGGAATGGTTTGACATCAGTATCTTTTTCCCCCACAATTTCATTGGCTCCAGGATCAGGTGACGAGCTGTGAGTATTGCAAGGGAGTTTGATTCTGAAGGATGCTTTTAGTGTGAATGGAAGCCAAGCCTAGACTGTTTCCTGGTGTTCACTTTATCTGAATCTATTTAATAAATTCTTAGGATAAATTCAAAGAGAAGTAAATTCTTAGACAAAGATTTAAGTAAACAATTCAGGCCTAGATAGCATTAGGTCCACAAATCCCTTTCCTGTCCTCTACCTTCCAATGACATTGCCCCAACATAACATAGAACTATACTACATAGAAAATGTAAGAAGGAGAAAGTTGTTTATTTGAGGATTTGTTTGGGGGAACTTTTGTTTTTGAGTTCCAAGTATATTTTAGATATGAGGCCCTTGTCTGTTGTATGGCTAGTGAAGATCATCTCCCAATCTGTGGGCTTTCTATTTATCTTGCGAGCTATGTCCTTGGCCATGCAGAAGCTCTGCAGTTTCATGCAACCCAATTTGTTCAACCTTTTTTGAATTTTTGTGTTTCTGGTCCTTTAGTAAGAAAGTTTTACCTGGGCAAAGGGAACCCAAGTGTTTCTCCTTTTCCTTCCTTTAATGTTTTCAGGGCATCTACTTTTACCTCAAGGTCTTTGACCCATTTGCAATTGATTCTGGTGCACAGTGTAATATAATGCTCTAACTATAGTTTTCTACAAGGGTCTAACCAGTTGTATCAGTACCATTTGTTGAAGAGGCTATCTTTCTTCTATTCTATTTTTTAGCTCCTTTATCAAAGATTTAGTGGCCATGGGTCTGTGGATATATTTCTGGGTCTTCAGTTCTATTCCACTGGTCCTCAGACCAACAATTACCAAGCTGTTTTTTATTACTAAGCTTTGTAATACAGCTTGAAGTTTGGTATTGAAATTCCTCCAGCACTGTTCTCCCCTGCTTAGGTTTGTTTTTGCTATCGGGGGTCTTTTATTGTTCCATATGAAATTTTGAATTGATTCCTCTTTCATTAAAGAATGGTGTTGGGAAATTGATGGGTATTGTATTGAATTTGTACATAGCCTTTGGCAATATTGCCATTTCCACAATGTTAATTCTCCCACCCAGGAGCATGGGAGAGTTTTCCATTTCCTTACTTCTGCTTTAATTTCCTTTTTCAGGTTCTTAAGGTTTTCTTTTTTTTTTTTATTCTTAAAATTTTTTTTTGTTGAGTTCCTTTGTAAAAAACAATGGTCACCAGTAACATATAGTGAAAAAATGCACCTGTTTGCATGGATGTTGTGGCAGTAAATCCTAATGCAAGGACATGAATGCAACATCAAACGAACAGTACAAACAGCAGAGCACGATGCATTTAACCACAGCTCCAGCATGCCTGGGGGACTAAGATGACAAGGACTTCCAGTTTCCATCTGAAATAAGATGCTTTGGGGGGGGGGGTAACAAGAAACAAGTCATCATAGAGAGTCACTACCTTCAAGGGAACCACTTGACAGGAGTCACTGTCTGCAAAGCACTTGATTAGTGCAGATCTAAAAATAAAACAAAAAAACCAAAACAACAACAACAAAGTGGCTCTTCAACAAGAGCTAATTTTTTTGAAAAGTAAATATTTGATTCAAATTTTTTTATCTATCAATGAAACTATACCAATATGAAAATTCTATATTCCATGTTTTGGCAACTCAGAATAATCCTCAAGATTTTCAATTAAATTGGTAGGGCCTGCAAATAATATAAATTTCACTCATAACAGGACTGGTTTTTGTTTTGTTTTTGTGTTTTCAGTACTGGAGATTTTAACTGAGGACCTCAAAAATAGTAGACAAATGATCTAACACTCTAGTTGTATCTTTTGATTTTTATTGTTTTTGAGATAGGGTCTCAATAACTCATGACAGGACATATTTTGAACTTGTGGTCCTCCTATCTCCACCTCTCAAACACCAGGGATTACAGGTATGTGCCAGCATATCCAGCTTGGACTGGATGTTAGTTTTGTTGGATTTTTTTTTCCCAGTCCTAAGGCTTGAACTCAGGGCTTGAACACTCTCTGAACTTCTTAGCACTCTACCACTTGAATATTACTTCCAGTTTTTTCTGTGTAGTTTATTGGCAATAAGGCTTATAATTAGACTTTCCTGTTTGGGCTGGCTTTGAACCCAATCCTCAGATCTAAGCCTTCTGAGTAGCTAGGATTTCAGACTTAAGCCATCAGCACCCAGAAGATTAGATTATATTTAAGCATGAAAAATTGAAACCAGTAATCCAAAGTCCTGTCTACAACTGCAGAGCAAGTTTCTGGTTATACTTAACTAGTAAGAAGAAAAGTAAAGGACCACAATAAAATACTTTTTACAAAATCAGAAAGAACTGCCATGAATATATAAGTTAGGGGTAAGAGCACTGACACATTTACAAGAAGGAGTTAAACAAAAGCTCTTATCCAATCAATCTGAAAATTTTTTATGAGATGTTATATGGAAGACACAAAATAGATTTGTGTTTTATATTGTCCTATTTGATCAAATGCCACAATATTTGACCAAGATTTGGGTATAGTAATATTTATACCATATATATATGTTTAGGAACCCTTGCATACTGTTGGTGGAAATGTAAATAAGCAACCATAAGCTTTAAATACTACAAAATAAGGAAAAAGGCCAAAAGTTGGAAAGATTTCTCCTTTTGTAACTTCTGACCAGATTATATAGCAAAAAAATATTTATTTGTTACTTCAGAAGAAATTATACAGAAATAAAATTCACTAAAGAAGACATGATATAATTTAAGATCATGAGGAGTATTCAGTGATTCTAGTCAGATAACGCCTTCAGGGAAAATCCTTTTCTAACAATATGATTTGTATACCATTAACCTTTCAAACATCACTTCAACTTCATACTATAAAGCTCCCATTTTCTACTTCTCAAAAAAATCATTTCGTTTTTGTCAGTTTTTTGGCAGTATTCAGGACCTTGCTCTTGCTAGGCAAGCACTTTAACACTTGAGCCACACCTCCAGCCCTTTTTGCTTTGTGTCATTTTTCAAATAGGAGTCTCCTTTTTTTTTTTTTTACCCAGTCATCTTTGGGAGTATACTTCTCCAACAACTGAGATTTTACAGGCATGAATAACCACCCCTGGCTTATTTGTTGTGATGACTCAACAACCTTTTTATCCAAGCTGATTACAAAACTCCAATGCTTCTAATCTCCACTTTCCAAGTATGTGAGCACTGCAGGCATGAGCCACCGTGCCCAACTACTTTAGCTTTTTAATATCTAACTTTTGTGTCAACTTCTTCAATTTACCCTAATTCTACCATCTCCATTTTAAAAGACTATAAAAACTTTCTTTCCCTCAGGAGTCAGAATCTACCATGTAATTAATTACTCAAATCAGGAAATTAAAGGTAAAAAAATCAAATAGAAATAAGTACACTTATTAGTATATATGCTTTTATGTAAGGAGACCACATAATTGCTCTTTCTGATTAATCTCTGGGCCTTAAAACAGAATGATCAGGAAATTATACTATTATACACATAAAATACTTGAAATCTGTGTCCACTGATGTAAGAGTTAAGAAAATAACAGATTATATGACTGTAAATGTTTACTGTGAAACATTACAAAATTGGTATTACCACAAGAGAGAGAAAAATCTTAACTGATATTAGACATCCTAAATAACTAAGGGAAATGCATGATTGGATTGTAACCCCCAGGGAACAACAACAAGACAGTAACATGAATGTCACAAGGGTAAGTACCAAACAGGCAAACCCCAAGTCAGTACAGTACAGCAATGACTGAAACTTAAATAATATCTTGATACAGAAAGAGAAGGAAAAGATAAAATGTTGACTGCCATCGATGCAAAAGCATCTCACCAATTGACATAAAATGTTACTAGTTCTTTAAAATAAGTCATAAGAAAACCAAGCCACAATAAGTTAGTGTTTTCCATAATACATGCTGAATTATTTGATCCCGTATGTATACACTGTTAGTCTTAATTCCTAAATGTTGTGACAGCATATTTCATAACTGAGGTACATTAGTTTACATGTTTTTATATGTAGTCTAAGAGGGTTAATTTTTCTTTTCCAGTTTTTCATCTTCTTCACCAGCTCCAAAGAAAATCAAAGGAAACATTCCTAGAATGCAGCCAATCGTCACCCCGACAGCTTTGCCCAAATGTGTGCTAACACGTGTTTGCCACATGTCAACTTGCTTTGGTGTAAGATCAGGAATTGACAGGCCTAACCTGGAAGCCAAAGCTTCAACGTAACCTGCAAGTCCAAGTCCAGCTAAATCTGACACAACATACCCCAAAGCAGCAGCTGCCATTGTTGAAATTCCAAAAATAATTCCAATAGACAACTCGATATGTGTTCCTGCGACAATCATAATTGCATTATCCAAAAAGCCAAACCCTACCAAAGGTATCGCATTGTGGATGAATACATATCTCAGCTGGCCTGGGGTGGGAGGTTGAGCTTCCAATTTTTCTTGGGCGATGGCAATGGACTCGAAGTGGTGCAGCTCCTTGAGCAGGCAGCTCCTCTCGGTGGACTGCAGGCTGTAGATGAAGTCGTGCGCGCCCGGCGCCTCCATGGGCTCTTTCTTGGGGTGCGTGCCCAGCCGCCGGGGCCCTCCAGGGGCCACAAGCGCCAGCAGCCCCCGCCGGCAGCAGCACCAGGACGGCGGGCGGGGCGGGGCGGCGGCGGCGACGGCGGGACGCGGCCTCAGGCTGCGCCCGGTCCGGCTCACCAGCAGCGGCAGCAGCCGGGACATGGCGGGCGGAGCCACGCAACCCCCGTGGCAATCCCGGCGGGGCGATGTCTGGGCGAGGCTAACCCGGGGTGAAGCCGGAGGCGCCGGTCTCAGCCCGACCCCTCCCCGAGGTCCTCCCGACAGGCAGCCCGGGTGCCCGGCACCATGCACTCGGCGGGCCCGCGCAGCAGCCTCTTCTCGGCTCTCCAGACGCTGCTCGCGGGTCCGCGAGGGATCCCGCACCTCCGCCCCGCGGCGCGGGGCCTGCGGCGGCGCTCGGGAGAGGCGGGCGGGCGCTTCCCGGGCTGAGCCGGGCGGGCGGGTGCGAGCGGGGAGTGTGTCGTTTTTAAGGTTTTCATCATAGAGATCTTTCACTTCTTTGGCTAAGTATTGTTTTTTTGTGTTGTGTTTTTTTTTGAGGCCATTGCAAAAGGAGTTACTTTTCTGATTTCAGCCTTGCTGTTTGCATACAGAAAAACCATTGGTTTCAGGGGATTTATTTTATATCCTGCTACTTTGCCAAAGTTTTGGATCAACTAAGGTAACTTGGGAGTAGAATCTATGGGCTCTTTAACTACAGGATCATATCATCTGCAAAGAGAGAAAGTTTTATTTCATATTTTTCTATTTGTTCTGGCTCAAGAGTTAAAGATTGAGACTTCTCTGAAGTAGAGTTGAGAGTGGACAAGAGGCACATCCAGAGGGGCTCATCATCCCTGGCCACAAAAGAAATGCAAATCAAAACAACATTGAGATTCCACCTCACCCCAGTAAGAATGGCCATTGTCAAGAAAACTAATAACAACAGATGCTGGCAGGGATGTGGCCAAAAGGGAACCCCAATACATTGTGGGTGGGAGTGTAAACTTATTCAACCACTCTGGAAAGCAGTATAGAGGTTCTTCAAAAAGCTAAGCATAGAGCTCCTCTATGACCCAGAAACCCCGCTTTTGACCATTTACCCAGATGATCACAAACAAGGCTATTAAAAAGCTACCAGCACAGCCATGTTCATTGCAGCATTATTTACTATAGCTAAAATATCGAACTAACCCAGATGCCCCTCAGTAAATGAATGGATTAAGAAATTATTGCATATATACACAATGGAATTGTATGTTTCTATCAGAAAGAATGACATTGCCCAATTCATAAGGAAATAGAAAGATTTGGAAAAAAATCCATACTAAGTGAAATGAGCCAGACTCAAAGAAACATAGACTCCATGGTTTCCCTCACTTGTAATAATTAGTATATGTCTACAATAGTCCAAGGAGATGATCACAATAGCTCAATATCTATGTATGTAGGATCTCATAAGATGACGCTAAGTGAAATGAACTCCAAGTTATTGAAATTAGTGGCTTATCATTGTTGTTATTTTCAAAGTACAATGTGAAATTATGCCTTTTTCTTTTGTCTTTCTTCCCCAGGGTTTTAGCCCTGATGTCAATGTAACTGATGTTGGTACGCTGGGTATTATATATACATTTATTTGAACTAGGGATGGCATGAGAACATCAAAATGGAGAGACAAGGGGTAAAAGGCAAACCGATGCAACAGCAATACTTAGAAGACAATGTAATGTAAATCAAACTGTACAGCTGCGGGGGTTGGGGTGTGTGGAAGGTGGTAAGGTGGGAAAAAATGAGGGAGGAGGTAACAAGTTTGATAAGAAATGTACTCACTGCCTTTCATATGAAACTGTAGCCCCTTGGTATATCACTTTTACAATAAATAAATTGATGAAAAAAGAAAATGTGGGAAGTCAGTCCCAGATTCCTCTGGGAGAATGTAGAGTAGGTTGGGATGATGCTGAGTTGTAAAAAAGCAACACAATACTGTTTCAATTTTACAGAATGAATAATAGTTCTCTGGAGAGTTTGTGAAATCTGTGATGTATTCAATGCCACTGAACATTACACTTTAACATGACTAAAGGAGTAAGATTAATGCCATGCATCTTTTCCCAGAGTATAAAATGCTCTAAATGAACTGTAAAAGAGGCGCTTTGATTTTTTTTTACCCTTTGCTTTCTTATACAAATACTGAGGAACTTACAGTGAAAGTCAGGCATTAGCTGACCACTACAACTCTTATTTCCGGTATTGGAGAGAGGATTGTAGAGAATGAAGAAGACTCTGAATTAAGAAGCAACACCAGGGCTGGGGAGATAGCCTAGTGGCAAGAGTGCCTGCCTCGGATACACGAGGCCCTAGGTTCGATTCCCCAGCACCACATATACAGAAAAACGGCCAGAAGCGGCGCTGTGGCTCAAGTGGCGGAGTGCTAGCCTTGAGCGGGAAGAAGCCAGGGACAGTGCTCAGGCCCTGAGTCCAAGGCCCAGGACTGGCCAAAAAAAAAAAAAAAAGAAGCAACACCAGTAGAGTACAGCAGGCTGTGGGTAAAATGATCCATGTGTTGGCATCAAATGCTCTTAGAGAAATGAAAGACTAAGAATGCACTCTCAGTCCCATCAGGATGTCTCTCTGAGGGCAAGTGATTTTCAGTCACTTTGTGGATAGGATTGATAGGTTTCAGACACATTTGTAGTGTAGAAATTATGGTCGTTTATACTGTGGGTTCCAGTATTGTCATTAAATATCATGATTTTTTCATTCACTGAAGGCACCCCACATTTTTTGAGTAGATGAATACAAATATATTTTTTTTTAAAAATCAAGCTCCATTGCCATGTTAAAGCTCAGTCATATGATTTCTTAATTTATTCACATGTCTTCTCAAGAATTAGCATTTTCAAGTCAAGCACCTGTGGCATACACTGTAGTCCTAGTTATTCAGGAGGCTGAGATCGGAGGATCATCATTTGAAACCAGCCTGGAAAAAAAATTCCATGACACTCTTATCTCCAATAAATCACAAAAAGCCTGAAGTGGAGTTTTGGACTGGAGTTTTGGCTGAGATGTTAGAGCACTGGGCTGAGCAAAAGAGCTCAGGAACAGTGCCCAAGCCCTGAGTTCAAGCCAAGGATCACACACACACACACACACACACACACACACACACACACACACACACAGTATTTTTAAAGATAAATGCAATGTGTGTGGGCTCGGAATGTGGCTTCGTGGTAGAGTACTTGCCTGGTATACATGAAGCCCTGGGTTTGATTTCCCAGCCCTATATATAAAAAAAGCCAGAAGTGGCGCTGTGGCTCACTTGGCAGAGTGCTAGCCTTGAGCACAAAGAAGCCAGTGATACTGCTCAGACCCTGAGTTCAAGACCCAGGACTGGCAAAAAAAAAAAAAAAATGGGGTGTGTGTGTGTGTTTGTGTGTACACACACAAAATAAGCAAGTTATTTAGCTAATTTTATTTCCATGACTTTTAAGAGTTAGCTGGGTGCCAGTGGCTCATGTCTATAAATCCTAGCTACTCCACAGAGTGTCATCTAAGAATTATGGTCTAACCCAGGCAGGGTAAGGAGTCTATGAGACCCTTAGCTCAAGCTAAGAACCATAAAGCTAGAAATGGAGCTGTATCACAAGTTGTGAAGTGCCAGCCATGGGTGAAAAAGTTAAAAGACAGAGCCCCTATTGTGCAATCAAGCCCCAGTATAGAAAGAATAAATAGTAAATGTTTTCATCTTCTTTGATGTATCATTTGAAGGTTAGGCTATCACATGAAATATTATTGGTTTAGGAATTCTGAATATATGGCAATTTTCGAACTCAGAAACTCTTGGCTATTTAATGTGATTTTAAAAAGCTATTTTTTGTATTTGTTAGTAATAAATGGATATATAATAGTAGGAAACTCGAGAGAAATTTAATAGACACAGATGAACATGTAGGAAATGATATAGAGTATTTCACTTGTAAATTAAGACAAGAAACTCGGGGCTGGGGATATGGCCTAGTGGCAAGAGTGCCTGCCTCATATACATGAGGCCCTGGGTTCGATTCCCCAGCACCACATATACAGAAAATGGCCAGAAGTGGCGCTGTGGCTCAAGTGGCAGAGTGCTAGCCTTGAGCAAAAAGAAGCCAGGGACAGTGCTCAGGCCCTGAGTCCAAGCCCCAGGACTGACCAAAAAAAAAAAAAAAAAAAAAAAAATTAAAAAAAAAAGACAAGAAACTCTAAGACATAATTGAAGAATTACAAAGACTATGAATGGACAAAATAGCAATTTAAGTAACAAAAAAGTTGGGATATTTTAAATGTTTATACATTCATTAAATGCAATTCTGGCTTTCTGATCTTCAAGCATTTTTGCTTTGTGTGTTCTTTCCTATATTGGAAAATATTGAATACTTAGAAAAATGGGATAAAACTTTTTTGATAGCATATTCTTACTTTTTTTTTTTTTTTTTTTTTGGCCAGTCCTGGGGCTTGGACTCAGGGCCTGAGCACTGTCCCTGGCTTCTTTTTGCTCAAGGCTAGCACTCTGCCACTTGAGCCACAGTGCCACTTCTGGCCATTTTCTGTATATGTGGTGCTGGGGAATCGAACCCAGGGCCTCATGTATATGAGGCAGGCACTCTTGCCACTAGGCCATATCCCCAGCCCGTACTTTTTATAAATGCCTGTCTTATAAAGCAGTTATTTCATTTACTGTCTTTGGATTCGATCCAATAAAATAGACCAGTATGTGTTAAAGCATATCACTGATCATTGATGTGACTAATATACCTGAGTCCCCACATCTAAACATTTCTGTTGAAGAAATGATTAAATTGCAGTGCTTGGGGTTTCATTGTGCTGAGTGCCAGATGTGTGGAAAGCAAAAGGGCTGGGAGCCTAGATTGAGACATAAATGTTTTGCCTAGCATGTGCCATATCATAGAGACTCAATCTCCTACAGAACAACAAACAAAAACACAAAAAGGCATACTATATTATCTGCTCGATGCTTTGGTATGTTGTTTCTGAGACGCACTAATTTTTCTTTATTACAAATTGAACTTGAGGAGATGATGGTTCCACCTCCTGAGTGAAGGATTGACCCCCACCCTATTGCCCCAGGCTCATACAGACACCAGGCAAAACCCCAGGTATGAGGTGACCTGCTTTAATGTGCAGGCAGGGAAATTCACCAGGGAAATTCACCTAAGCCCATGTGTAAGCAATCTATTAAGGGTCCAAGGACAAGCCACCAACTTCCTAGATCTAGTGGCACTTTCAATAACCTCTGCCTACTTGCTCAGACCCCTTATAAGTCTGGTCCCAAATTGACCACCTCGCACAACCACCAAACCTGCGGGAAGGTCTTTGCCCCACGCTGTTCCTCAATAAACAGTCCTCACCTGTTGATGATGGAGTCTGGCCTATTCCTTTTCCATTCTCCTCCATTTTCCCAACACTGAGCATCTGAGATTTACTTAATTCTACTGAGGTAGAACATATAGCACAATATTGAAAACACATTCTTATTTAAAACCACATGTGTAATACCTCATTTATTCAGCATTGAGGGTGGATCAATTCAAAATTACTGCAAATTTTTGCTCACTTTTTGGTCATTTTTCTGAATTTCCTTACCCAAGTCTTCGTGATTAATCTGAAGGCCAAGTAGCACATTGTTTATTATAGGTATACTTCCCTTTCAGACCACCATCGAAAACTGTGTTTAGCTTCATAGATTCATGGATCTTAAAAAAGTATCATGATTCTAGATCTGGCCTATGAACCTAGAGATAAATTTTCTCAGAGTGAACATTTTCCTTCAAATGCAACACTTGTGCTACAGCGCTGGCCACTTTCTTGTCTTGGAAAATGATTCCTTGCTTTGGTCCCTATAAGCAAGTAGATGTCAAGCAGTCCTTGCATTCTGTGGTATTCCTCTCTTCAAAACTCTTCTGTGTTTTGCTCACATCTGAGCCCCTCAGCTGTGAAGCTAAGAAGCGTGAAAGATTTGCTTGCGTCCTATAATACCAGTGAGAAGTCACTTGCTTTTGTGTTTTGCAGGCTGTAAGAGTTTTGGAGAACAAGGAATCCCTATCCTCACTGCTGGGCTGCTTGGACCAGAGGAGACCATATTTTCAACATTTGTGTCTTAGGTACAGTGCAGGATAACAGCCTCTTTCTCCTGCACACACATTGCTGATTGGGCCTGAGTTATATTCAGAAAAAAAACTGGATTAGAGTGGACAAAAGTAGAGGAATCAGAAAGTCTAAGGGAGCTTGGCACCCGTAGCTCACTCCTGTAATCCTCGCTACTCAAGAGGCTGAGATCTGAGGTGTGTGGTTCTAAACCCAGGCCAGTCCACGAGAACTTACAAAAAACACCAGAACTAGAGATGTGGCTCAAGTGTTAGTGTGCCAGCCTTGAGCAAAATAGCTAAGGGAAATTGTGAGTTAAAGCCCCAGTACTGGCATAGCACATGCACATACACCCTCCCCCGTATGAATGAATAGAAAAGGAAAGGGAAAAGAAAATTTAGTGTTAAGTGGTGTAGCTCAAAGAAATTCCACTTTTACTTCTCGTCATCCCTTTTCCCCAAGGTCTCCATAAGACACTCCTGTTCCCAGTGCTCAGGTCACACAGGAGGGCCAGTTGCGATGCACACCCTACCAGCCTCATTGAAGCCATGAGCATGTTCAGCATCTAGAGACCAGCACGTGTGCTCTTCCTCTGATGTGAAATGTGTTCTTCCTCTGATGTGAAATGTGTTCTTCCTCTACTCACAAGGCTATGAGCTCTGAGTGCCCCTCCCAGGGTGAGGGAGTTTATGGGCTGTGTGTTGCTGCTTCAGGAGAATGGGAAACAGAGACTACCTAGTGTGGGAGTTGTGTATCATGTCTAACCTCTCTGTGTGGACTGACAATCTCATCCAATCCAATTTCCTTCAGAATTAACCACTTCAATTTTTTTTCATTATCTTTAAGTAGTTGTACTAATTCAGCATGCCAGTTTATGGATATAATGCATCTTGATCAATGCCTTCCCGTTCATAATGCTGCTCATCTCTTCCAACTCTACCCATCCCCTCAAGTTACATAGTTCCATTCAATGTTATGTCTATACTTGCCCACCTTCCTTTCTCAATTGTCTGCTCCACCATCCTTCAACATCACCGCCCTTACTTTGGACAACACAAGTTCTAGTGTTCATTATAATACACAGTAATCTAATTGTTTGAAAGGGCTACACTTTTGCAATCTTTCCCTGCACATACATTAGTTATTTGTGCATATATGCACATGACCCTGTGTATGTTTAAGTATGTATTTATAATTGAAATATAACTTTTACATATGTGATGAAACAAGAATCTTTTGGTTTCTCTGAACCTGAGTTATTGCATTTAACAATTTTTTCAAAGTCTGTTTATTTCCATGCAAATGATGTAAGGTTTAACCCATTCAGTTTTGTAACCATTAAATGTGAAAATAATATAAGGTGTATCAAAAGGAAATTGGTGTGACCTACTCATAATCTCAGTCCTTACATCTGTAATATGATTGGGGAGGGGTAATACTAACAAATACTACAGGTCATTGAACAGAAGGACAACCTAAGATACAACACTCGGATGTCCTAACACCTATATTGCTTCTTAAAGTAGAAATCAATCATTTTATCAACATAGAACAAAGCTGGTTTTCAACTTACCTATAGACACAGTAATATTCCAACTTGCCAGTCTTGGACCAAACGTCAGGAAAAATATTAACCTCTATTTGCTAAAGATTTCATAATGAAGTCCTCAGATACTTAATCCTGTCAAAAAGTTTCCATTCTGTCTTTCATTTTGACAGCCCACTCTGGTCATAAAGGCTGGATTAGAGACCAGAATCTGCTCATTAGGTTTCAACTCTGAATATTTTGCTTCAACAGACACCTAGATGATCTACAAGAAGCTACTATATCGTTGCCCCAAGAATAGTATAATTAATTGTGAGAAACTCCTATTCCGTGAACATTAACAATAAGGCTGTACTTATTTAAAAGGTAGATATTCTCAACCACTTACCCATATATGAAGAAGCATATGTCTGTGGACAGTAAAGCAAGACTGTCCTCACTTAGAAATTTCACTTCTTTCATTACCCCATCATCTGCTGAATATATAGAAACAACAGCTAGAGCATTCGAAAGGTAATTACAAATAGAATTTAATGGCTAATGGCTGTGACCATAGCTATTTGGGATGCTAAAATGGAAAGGATCACAGACCCAGGCAGCCCAAACAGTATGCTGGGCACTATCACTAAACATCCAGTACAAAAAAGTGTTACAGGTGTGGGTGAAGATAGAGCCACCTGCCTGTTAATCCTGAGGTCCTTTGTTTAAATCCCAGTAACATCCCCAGTTCACACCTGATTGAGCTCACAATGAATCTGTGGTTCTGTGGCCTTGCATTTCTCTACTGCAAAAAGTCATTATGTAAAATTGTGAAATGATTACCTATGGTCCTATTTAAATCCCAAACCATATACATTCCATTCTTTCATAACTTCACCGTGTGAAATCATGTTATTCATTATGTTTTATCAAGATTTCAAAAAAATTCACTGTCCTGGGCTTTCCTTAATCACATTTCATTTGACTTAAACCTGAATGATTAGGCATTCTGGAAACTATTCTGCAGAAAGTCTCCTTTGAGCCCTGTCAAATGACCTCACTAGGTGCTTTTCACTAAAAGCTTACCTTGTAAAGTACAAGGAATTTACTTTGATTGCATTTTGAGAGTTAGTGTGTCATAATTCATTCCTAAATGACAGAAATTCAAAAGTTATTTGTTTAGTTAACAGTTCTCCAGAAACCTCCAAAGCAGACTTCACCATAGAAAATGAGGACTCAGACCAAGGCATGATGGCTCACACCTATAGTATCAGTTCTAGGAGGTAAATGGAGGATTTTAGTCTGAGTTTAGTCTAAGCAAAAACTCCAGGCCTTTTATGGAAAACAAACTGGTGCAAAAAGATGGAGGTGTAATTGAAGTTGTTGAGTGCTTAGCAAGCAAGCATGAGGTCCCAAGTTCAAGACCAGAACTGCCAAAAGGAAAAAAGAGATGAGAGCTGGCTCAGGATCCACGGACCAAACCTATATTTTCATGAAGTAGACATTGTCCCAAGCGAATTATGTACACAATTGGAACCACCGACTACCATATCCTTCACAGTCCCTTGTTTTCTCCTTTTAGGGTTATTCTGTCATCTGGATGACAGAATCATATGTTTCTATTTATGGACCTTACTTAGAAATAGACCTTGGTATAGACTTTACTTGAGTCATTGATCACAACTGGCATATTTCACAGCCACTGCCGTGCAACAAAGTAAAAACTTTGTTCCTTTTCTCATTCAATGCCACTGCTTGGAAATTCCAAATAAGTAGCCGATCCCAACTAAAATAGACCAAGTGAATTTCAATCAATAAAATCACCCTTGTATATGTCATAAAAATCTATTGATAAAAATTTAAGCTGGAGCTGGACAATTAAAATTACATGGAACACAATTCAAACTGAATTTATAAATTTATATAACCCTCAACTCTACTAACCAGTTGCCATGGTTTTATAGAACTGAGTATATGAAATTATGCAGTATGTTAGAATTCAATATTCATGAATGGAAATGCACAAAACATTTGTTGTTCTTTACAACAATTTAAAAACAAAAGTTAGGACTCTGAGAAAGTAATTATGCTTTCTGTTTTATCACTGATGGGACTCTGCCTAATTTATTATTATGTTCTCAATGTAGAAATAAAAGCCAAAGCCATGTCAAAATACTAGACAAAAGGAGAGCTCCCTGTGTATTAGAGTCGATTCCACCAAATCCCTGTCAGTTATAGGCAGATATAATAAAGTTGAAGGTCCTGAGATGGGAAAAGTGTCGTTAATTATCAGAGCTTAATACAATCACACAAATGGTTAGATAGAGATTGACAACAAAAGAAGAGATTCCAGGACAACCAAGGAGGCAGACAGGAGTGATGCAGCCACAGGCTGAGACAGCAACCATCAGAGCTGGGAGAGACAGGAAACAGATTCTCTTCTGCTGCCTAGTGCAGCCTGCTGACATCTTGATTCAGGCCCAGGAAAATGAATTCCAGCCTCACACTTTCAGAACTGTGAGAAAAAATATATTTCTATTCTTTTAAGCTACCAAATTTGTTAGAGAAGCAAAAGAAGGAAGCCCACAACTGTAACCAAGATCTAAAGCTTAAGTGTATATGAATGTGAGATACAGACTCTGTACTGTAACAGGCTCTGAGTTTGGACTCTGCATACTCTGGGTACATAATTGTAGTTTATTTTTTTTACCTTTGATCCATTTTCACCTGAATAAGATACAACAGTTAAACCAATGAAATTACAGCATCTCCTTTACAACCAAGAAATAAAGCAATATAATATAAGCTCTGGTTTCCTGGTTCACACCCTGAATCAGTCTTCAGAGAATTAGACCAGCCAAGAGCAGACTTGCCTCTGTGGACCAGGAGCTAGTTGTGTAGTGAAGGAAATGAGAAAAGTCGAGTGAGGGTTGGATTACAATATTGACCTGTGTTGTTGAAAATTAGTATATGTGAACGATGCGGCATACAAGAGCAAGTCAATTCGCTGATAACTCATATTGTAACTCAGATAGAGGAGATCATTCTTACCAGTGTAATCTCCAATTACATTCATCCTTAGACAGAGATGGGAAGAACAGAGAATCAATCATTTACACAAATAATTTATTTTTATTGAATTGTCAGAAACACTAGAAGATACATTATTTTAAAATTAGGATAAAATATATAGGTTAGTCAAAAGTTGAGGATAAATTAATCCACTACTATGTGATGAGCAATGTAGATGACAATTGATGTATAAAACTCTTTCCATAACTCTAGAAATATAAGTTGGCAATAAAAATGACATGCAAGGAATAAATTTAACTTTCTAGATATAATGGAGAGTTAGTGAGAATGATGAATAAAAACAAAAATCTTTTAAACTAAATTGTACTGTGAATTGAGGATTACAACATGACATTGGGTGAACATAAGCAGTTATTTGCATACTACAAATGTCTACAAATTACTAAGTTACTTTTTTGAACATTTGAGAATATTAGGACATAAAAACACTTATCTGAGAAAAAATATATTACAGTATAATTTTATAAGCTATAGACATTATATTGTATATTAGAACTGTACACTTGTGTTTGGAAATATTAACTTCTTTGTAGCATTGACCAAATGGTCCTAACAGATAATCTGGATACAGATTTATCAATTTTATATTTTCATGTTTTATTTAATTATATAATTGTTAATCAGAGAAAATAACATAAAACTTTCAAAAGAGCCCAACCATTCACAAGAGACAGGCAATATTTATACTCCAGTTTCTCATATGGAGAAGTTTCATAGTGAAACTTATAAATGGATTTCAAGAAACCGTCATTCTGGGTGCCATTGGCTTACCACGTGCAATTGGCTCACACTGTGCAAAAGGCTGAAATCTGAGGACCATGGTTTGAAGCCAGCCAAAGGAAGAGAGTCCATGAGACTCTTACTTTGAATTACCCAACACAAAGCTGGATAACTGTGGCTCAACGTATAGCACCAACTTTAATCACAAAAACTCAGAGATGGTCCTCAGGCCCTGAGTTCAAGTTCAAGTATTTGCAAAAGAAAAAATGAAAATGAAAAGATATCATTTTTAGTTCCTTCTAAAAATACATTAAGTGTGGTTTTAAGATTGCTGAATCTGTGGATGAGCCTGAATTTGGCATGCTGAGAGGGTGGGAAATGAGACCTTGTGTTCCATCACTAAACTTGCTCTACCCATTGTTTTAACCTCACAGTATACATCTTATATATAAAATATAACAAGTAGGCTGGGAATCTGGCTTAGTGGTAGAGTGCTTGCCTTTCATGCCTGAAGCTCTGGGTTCAATTCAGCACCTCATACACAGAAAAAGCAGGAAAGGGAGCTGTGGCTTGAGTGGTAGAGCGAGCACTAGAAGCAAAAGAAGCTCAGGGACAGTGCCCAGGCCCTGAGCTCAAGCCCCATGACTGGGGATATATATATATGTATATATATATATATATATATATATGTATCATAAAAAATAGAAAAACAATCTTTTCATAAATAATCACCCTACAGAATGTTCTCAACTGCCACAGTCTCCTTCAATCTAATCTTGTTATACATCCTTAATTTCTGTGTGTTAGCTGCTACTTTAAAACAGGCAACAGGCAAATGCTGTGCTGGAAGATACATGGCAGAGAAAGGGGTGGCAGGTTTGAGGACAGGATGCAGGTGCCTGGGGAGCAATGTGCACTTGCTGCACAGAGGTAGACAGCCAAGTCCCCAGGCCATGTGTCTTTGATGTGCAGGGAGAGATGTTTGTCATTTTTCTGAAATAGGGCGAGGAGTTTTCCATTTTCATTTCTGTCCCTATTTGAACGAATGTCTAGAATGCGCTGGGGACCTTGTCCTGGTTCTTGCTTATACCAAATGAAGTAGGCTGAGGCACTGTCTGAGTAAGTACAGTTGATGACACAACTGTCTCCCTCCTGCACGCTCAGGACAGAAGGACTCTGCTCCACCTTCTCTCCTCTGCTCAGCACTATGTGGAGAGAAGGACAGAAAGGAGACAGTTGTCAGGTTAGTATTCTTCAGAATGGTCTTTTCCTGCAGGAAGTATAGCCGATCTACATAAACGGATCTTCTCCTGGCTATCTAAGGAAATCCAATAGTATATTCTTTCCCCACTAAATCCTCAACTCACAGTGCAGCCACAGCCACAGGAGCAGGAATAAATCACGAATCAATCTCTTCATTTTTCCTTCCCCAGGAGGATCAGTTGAAGCCTTACGATGTCTAGTCTGGACAGTCACCTCTGTTACCAAGTTGTCTCCTTTTCTCTCTTTCAGTTATAGTGGTATCTTGAGATGTCTACACAGGCAATAAGAACAAGATTTTCTTTGCCCCTGACCTATTCATTCAGAATCCACTAAAAAGAACCATCTGCTTATTGGGTAATAGCTGAGTTTTGCTGCCACCTTGGGGTCACACCCATAACTACTTTACTATGGTTAAACGTTCACTTACCTGTGTGAACTAAAAAACACAAAACAGCAATAAGCTAAATAAAATGTGTCTTGATTACTTTGTATATTGATATTTTGTTACTATTGAGTCACATTTTGATAGTACTAAGGTTTGAACTCAAAACTTTACACTTCCTCCACTGCAATGTGTTTGATTTTTTTTTAATTTTCACATCAAACACTGAAGAAGTCCTTTAATAGTATAAGTTTATAGAATTTTCTCTGTTTTTTTGGTCAAAAGCCTTTCCCATCTACTTAATATCTTTGTCTTGATATTTTCTGATTACTTTTATAATAATAATTTTAGGGAAACCTAAATATTGTGTATGTCTGCAAAAAAATCAGTCCTCTAAAGAACGGGCCAAAATCAATAATTTCAGAAAAAAAACCAGATGACCTCATTTCAGGAAGTGATTTTATGCTTAGAGTCCCAAGGGTGGTGGAAAGTGAATCTAACACCTCATTCATGATTCACAGACTTAAAGATTTTAGAATAGCTGTGATGAGGAACCTGACACAACTCAGTTTAGAATTCATGTGCACACATGCATATACATACATACATAAAATGTATAGCAAAGTATCTGTAAATATTCATGAGATATGTATTACGTATGTGCAAAATTTCCCTTTCAAAGGCTCTTTTTCTCCCTACCATGTCCTATATAATGGAATTCTCAAATCAATCACCGGGCAATATTTCCTCTGTTTAAACAGGATAGTTTAGGTCAGTGTCATCCCATTGAGTTATGGCATCCAGGAAAGGATCTTTTTTTTAAAAATTTTTATTATCAAACTGATGTACAGAGAGGTTACAGTTTCATACGTTAGGCATTGGATACATTTCTTGTACTGTTACCTTGTCCCTCATATCCCCCTCCCTCCTCCCCCTTTCCCTCTCCCCCCCCCCCCCCGGAGGTGTTCAGTTCACTTACACCAAACAGTTTTGCAAGTATTGCTTTTGTAGTTGTTTGTCTTTTTTTTTACCCTGTGTCTCTCAATTTTGGTATTCCCTTTCAATTTCCTACTTTCAATACCAGTATACACGGTTTCCAATATACTCAGATAAGATTACAGAGATAGTGTAGGTACAACCACAGGAAGGTGATACAAGAACATCATCAATAATAGAAGCTACAGATACACATAGGACGTTGAAAGTAGTTACAACTGTGATATAACAATTGTTTCCATAACATGGAGTTCATTTCACTTAGCATCATCTTATGTGTTCATAAGGGTATAGCTATTGGGCCTTGTGATGCTCTGCTATGACTTGCCTAAACCTGTACTAATTATTCCCAATAAGGGAGACCATAGAGTCCATGTTTCTTTGGGTCTGGCTCACTTCACTTAGTATAATTTTTTCCAAGTCCTTCCATTTCCTTACAAATGGGGCAATGTCATTCTTTCTGATAGAGGCATAAAATTCCATTGTGTATATGTACCACATTTTTCCTGATCCATTCGTCTACTCAGGGGCATCTGGGTTGGTTCCAGATTCTCGCTATGACAAGTTGTGCTGCGATGAACATTGTTGTGTTGGTGGCTTTACTGTGATTTTGTTTGTGGTCTTTTGGATAGATACCCAAAAGTGGGGCTGCTGGGCCATAGGGGAGTTCTATATTTAGCCTTCTGAGGAATCTCCATACTGTTTGCCAGAGTGGCTGAACCAGTTTACATTCCCACCAACAATGAAGTAGGGTTCCCTTTTGGCCACATCCCCTCCAACAATTGTTATTGTTAGTTTTCTTGGTATATGACATTCTTACTGGGGTGGGGTGGAATCTCAATGTTGTTCTGATTTGCATTTCTTTTATGGCCATTGATGTAGAGCACTTTTTCATATGTCTCTTGGCCATTCTCATTTCCTCATCAGAGAAGTCTCTTTGTAAGTCTTTAGCCCACTTGTTGAGGGGGCTATTGGTTCTTTGTGGTTTTGTTTTGGAAAAAGGTAATTTTTTTAGTTCTGCATATATTCTAGAGATGAGGCCTTTGTCTGTTGAATGTCCGGTAAAGATCTTCTCCCAGTCTGTGGGCTTTCTGTTTATCATGCGAGCTATGTCCTTTGCCGTGCAGAAGCTCTGCAGTTTGATGCAGTCCCATTTGTCCAACCTAGGAAAGAATCTTTTTAACAATTTGATGGACTGTCAGTTGCAATAAGCCAATACACACCTTCACTTCAGCTTCCATTACCATTTGAATGGCAATGTTTGAGTGAGGTTTGTTATGTTGCTTTCCTTCCTTCACAGGACATCCATTTGGATAATTAATATGCATTTTTACTTTTAGAAAAATCCTTAGAAATCATTGTGTGGGGAGGACAGCACCATCCCCTTTGGCTCACTCTCCAGCAGCTA
Source organism: Perognathus longimembris pacificus (assembly GCF_023159225.1). Taxonomy (NCBI): domain Eukaryota; kingdom Metazoa; phylum Chordata; class Mammalia; order Rodentia; family Heteromyidae; genus Perognathus; species Perognathus longimembris. The sequence goes on from NC_063178.1 coordinate 30,362,137, forward strand.
GTAGAATATCCATAGCTCACCCAAGTCTCCTTTCTTGCCCATTGTGCCCCACATTTACACAAACTGGAACTCCACCCTGAAAGCTCAAGGGACCAAGATTGTTTCACATTCAAACAGCAGAGCCTGGTTTGGGGGATTTCATTATAGGAGTCTCTCCTCACTCAGCAAATGGACCAGCAATAATGAGGCAGGAAGAAAATGCTTAGGCGAAAGTGAGGTAATGGAATTTCTTTCTATGTACCCCCATTTACTAGCTAAGTAATTCATACTGGCATCTTGCATTTACTTCCTTTTTAACATTGAAAACTGAACATTGAGCAAAGATCTGACCTTTTCTAACTGAGGTGCTAGGAGCTGGCAAGGTGTGAGCAAGGGCTCCACCACCTTCCAAGCCAACCCTCAGGGCTGCAAGTACTTGCCCTTTTGTTTGGGGAAATGTTTCTTTCAGCTTCTGGGCCTGGGGGCTTATCTGCAGGAGCCTGGTGGACAAAGATTGATTGAAATAGAATGAGGAAGGATGCATCCTGTCTGCACTTTTTGGCACAGTGGTTTCTAGGACAATATTATGCAAGCATGTGACAAACATAGAAAATGTATATAGCTAAGGCTTTTGTTAGAATGAAGAATCGTGCCATCAGCCTTCTCTAGGTCTCCTTTGTTATCATCCCCTTGCTCCTTGGAGCCCCTGCTTGTACTGTGGCTGGACCATGGGATCTCACCATCTTTTATTCTGTTCATCAGAGAAGAAGGCTTATTGAGGGCTGTGTGGAGTGGTATAATGGCTGGGTGATATTGCACTGCTTCATGAACTTCCAACATCTTTTCCTGTTCATCTATGAGCCAGTGTGTGTGAGAAGTCTCTAACCAGATTTTAGGTTTCTTCAGAAGCAGGGACCAGTATTTGAGATGGGATGTTTCCGGGTTCCATCTTTCTCTAATGTAAGTAATTGGTGATGTGGATCACTAAACAGTTGAAAAATGAAATAAAATAGAACCTTGCAGAAATGGAGGGACATAAGGTGAACTAATTCAGCACTAATTCAGACACTATCTTGGAAATGTACTATACAGCTTGGAGGGTAGGGAGGCTAGGAGGGAAAATATTGGGAGAAAATGAGGGAGGGGTGACACTGTCAAAAAGAAATATACTCATTATGTGACTGATGTAACTGTAAACCCTCTGTATATCACATTTACAACAATTTTTTAAAAATAGAACTCAACTAAGTAATAACGGTCATTATAACTGGTGACATATAGGTGAACTGTAACGTCTGAGCATGGGTTAACAGAATGCTCCATTGTGATGATATATTTATCTTATTGGTGTATCCAAATTACAGCAGATCCTTGAACTCTGCAGGTCTACAGTTTCAAACAGATTGCCACTGTGGAAAAGCATAAATTTTCAAGATGCATAGCGTTCAGCATTGTATTGTAGATTCTTGGTTCATCTTTCTCATAATGCTGCCATGACCTTTGCCTTGTTTTAGGGCACTATATGAATACAGGAAGCAGGCATTCACAAACTGAAGGGCATGGAAACACTGAATAGATCACACAATGTGTGTGGGAGGTTATGTCTCTTGGGGCTGAGAACTTTTTGCATCGTGTGTGTGGGAATTTGGAATGTTAAGTTCTAAAGTTTCTTTTGTATTTTTTAGTTACTCAGTTCTATGCTGCTTGCTCAGAACACTGTACGGTAAGTATACCATGCACACATCCACTCACTCTCTCACACACTCATTCACTTAGCTTAGAAATGCTAGCAGAGGCGATTTATTAATATAGTAAGCCAGAGCATGTTATCAAGCACTTTGAGGGATTCTTAATTAAATTCCTCTCATTGGAAGTGTATCTTCTAAATGTCAGTTTCTAACAGAATTGGTTACAAAATTCATGGACTCGGTGCAAAATGAAATTTGGGGCCCTTATTCAGGAAGCAGAGAATGTGTCTCTAAGTAAAAGAAGAATAACAATCCTTACAAAGCATTGCATTATAAAACACAATAATATTTATGTTGACTCATAAGTAACAAAACATACAGCATGCAAATAATAGTATTGGAAATATGTATAAAATAGCATTGCTTTTTTGAAAATAGGTGGATGATTTAATTATAAAAATTTTCTGGCTTGCATTTCTGTAATTTGATGCATAAGGTTTTCACAAAAAAGGGTTTTTATCTGCAGTTCATGTTAAGTTCTTTCAAAAGTAAATTTATTGGTTTGGAAGCAATGGCACACACCATTCAAGAGGCTGATATGTAACGGTCATGGTTCAAAGCCAACTGGGGCAGGAAAGCCTATGAGACTATTACTTCCAATGAACCATCCAAAAGTCAGAGGTGGACTTCAGGAGAAATGGTAGCACCGTCACAAGTAAACTCCTTAGTTATCTCTGACTGAACAGAGAGTTATTGTCCCTGCACACACCTTACCTCAAGAGAGCCACACCAGTAAAACTTTAAAAAGATAGAGACTCATTCTAATACAGAAGAAATCTCACCACAGAAACACAGAAGCAGCAAAGAGTGAAGATTTCAGAGACAGCGTGTGAACCTCTTTGTCCTCCTGGGGCTGCATGGGGAGATGGAGAACACACCAATCGAGCTTCAAACAGAGGACCACCTTAACACTGAGGAAATCACACTGCACCATGGGGACTATGGGAATTCAAGAAGGGAAATTAGCAAAGATCTCAAAATCAGCATGCCGACCCCAATGGAGAGGATGCTGCTGCTGCCCTGCTGTGTGGAGAAAGAGAAGGGCACATGAACCATCACACTGCCTGGGGAAACAACCAGCAAGAGGAGTTTGAAGACCTCCACATCCAGACACAGAGGCCCCTCACCAAGACTTTGCTGGCCAGCTCAACACAAAGACCTAATGCCTGTGTGCATCTGATCATATAAAATAATATTTATCGAAATGAGCTCCAGGACAGAGAAATGAGGTTTTGTCCTTCATTGTTGTTTTTGTTTTATTTTCTGTTTGCCTTGTTTGTTCATGTGTCTGTTTTGGGAAGATAAGGGTGAACACAAAGTGGAAGGGGGAAGGGGGAACAAATGCAGCAGTGGTACTCATTGGACACTATGTTTAAAAGGAACTAGACAACTTGTGGGCAGAGATGGGAGGGAAAACCTGGGAGAGAGTGAGGGATGGAGTAACATTTTCCAAAAAGAAATGTACTCATTACCTGCCTAACATAACTGTAATTCCTCTGTACAGCACATTTATAATAAAAATAAGAAAATCTGAAATAAAGTCATAATAGGGTATTGATAGAGTCCAAATTACAAAAGAAAAGGACTAATGGATATTATACATGTAAATAGACTCTATGTGTATATATATGTGTGTATATATATGTATATATATATATATATATATTGCTGTCCTCTTTCTATGCAGGGGTGAAAGGGCTGCAGGTGGAGCAGAGCCCTTCAGTCCAGAGGCTACAGGAGGGAGCTAGCTCCACCCTGTCATGCAATTTCTCTACCACGGTGTACAACGTGCAGTGGTTCTGGCAGAATCCTGGCAGTTGCCTCCTCAGCCTGTTCTTCATGACTTCAGGGACTAAGCAAAAGGGAAGGCAACAGTCAACACTGAATTCTAAGGACCGCTCCAGCAGCCTGCACATCTCTGCCTCCCAGACTATATATTCCCTGGGACTTGGGAATCAGGGCCTGAGTACTGTCCCTGAGCTTCTTTCTGCTCACTGTTTCTCTTGAGCCACAGCGCCACTTCCAGCTTTTTCTGTTTGTGATGCTGAGGAATTGAACCCAGAGCTTCATGCATGTTAGGCAAGCACTCTACTGTTAAGCCATATTCCCAACTAGACATTATAAATGTATATGTGTATATACATAATGACATTATATCAAGTTACCAAAAGGTATCATTTATATTCTAGCATGGACTACAAGGCTGACTCAAAGGTCCTTTGTGGGACTCAGATCCAGTCCTCCTAACTAACTTATCAGGAAAATCACTTTCACTCTATATTCCTCAGTATCTTCCTATACAAAGTGGTGAAATAGTGTCAGTGCTTAAGTCATGTACATAATCACCTACAGTTCTAACACTTGATGACAGTGTATCTGCAGATATACAAATACGTATATATACACACACAAATGTGTGTACCAGTGTAGATACATATATATGTGTATGTGTGTACATCAGTATATCTCCTATGGATCTATGTCAGAAAAAAATCTGAATGAAAAGTATGCATGATTGTGTATATAATGTTCACATTTTTCTAGCAGTATTAAAAATGTAGCTATAATGAACTGAAATACTAGGACAAATATATTGTATATATTATATATGTATTGTATGTAATGTATATATTGCTGGGCTTTGGAGTGCTGAGTATAGTGGTTCAAAGCAAGCCCAGGTAAGGAAAACCCAGGAGATACCTATGTCCAATTAACCATCAGAAAACTGAAAGTGGTGCTGTGGCTCAAGTAAAAGAGTAAAAAATCTGAGAGACAATTCCCAGGTCCTGAGTTCATATCCCATGACTGACAACAAATTCCCAACATCCTCCCCACTTCTTCCATTCAGCTCTTGTGCTACAGCTTATTTTATTTGCTTAATTTATCTGTTCAAGGCTAGCCCTCCACCACTGGAACTAGAGCTTCAGTTCTGGCTCTTTGGTGGTTAATTGGAGGTGAGTCTCATGAACTTTCCTACTCTGACTGGCTTCAAACAGTGATGTTTAGATCTCAGCCTCTTGAATGACAAGGATTATAGATACGAATCACTGAGTCCTGATTAATGAACTATTTTTAAAATATTTGTTCCATAACAGTAATTCCTGTGTAATTCATGCAGTCTGCCATGAGACCTGTTTTCCCAATACTTTGAGTCACTGGTTTCATAAGGGTTTTTTCCTACAAAATAATCTCTGGGCAGTAAATGAAACAAAGCAAGTGAAACCAAGTCCTGAAACCATAAGAGATGACAGGGATTCTGAGTGAATCAGGAACCAACAGTAGGGGGATGGATGCTATGCCCCTCCCTGCAGCACAGGCTGGGGCTGCAGCCCAGCTGCACTTTAGGGCTGGGCTGCAGGGTGTTTGGGAGCACTGGGCCTCTGCTGCACACAGGTAGCTGCCTGAGTCTTCCAGCTGGGTGTCAGAGATGTGCAGGCTGCTGGAGCGGTCCTTAGAATTCAGTGTTGACTGTTGCCTTCCCTTTTGCTTAGTCCCTGAAGTCATGAAGAACAGGCTAAGGAGGCAACTGCCAGGATTCTGCCAGAACCACTGCACGTTGTACACCGTGGTAGAGAAATTGCACGACAGGGTGGAGCTAGCTCCCTCCTGGAGCCTCTGGACTGAAGAGCTCTGCTCCACCTGCAGCCCTTTCACCCCTGCATAGAAAGAGGACAGCAAGCACATGTGGTGTCACAGAGAAATCACTGAGGCAGCTCCCATGCCTGCAAACACCCAGACAATGCTCAGGATGGGGAAGACAGCATAGGAGCCTTGTGTCAGTTGTCCCCCCTTCCTCCCTGACCCCACCTGTGATGACCAAACTCACAGCAAATCTGTACCCACAGAAGTCCCAGTGCAGCCCCCAGCCTCCTCCCCATGGCTCCTGAATATTTGCTGGGGTGACATCTTCCCAGCTCTGGAGGCTGCCAAGTGACCAGCCCACTCACCACACACTTCCTCCTACAGGCAGCAGGTTCTGCCTGACTCTCCAGAGCCAGTCACCTCTGAGCTCTGCCCTTAGTCTAACAGGAACCCCAGCCACAGTGCCTGAAGATGCACAGCAACCTTGCAGTTAGGCAGTGCAGGGTCCCAGTCGCGCTTCCAATGTGTGAGGACAAAAGGATTGGTTTTATCTTTAAGCAGCTCACCTAGGAGAAGCTTGTGGGGAAGTCTGTGTGCTGGAGGTTGATAGTGCTTCAGGGAAGAACCTCTGGCTCAGCTGGGTTGAGGACAGCCTGAGGGTTGTAGAAATAGTAATCTCAATCCTGAGGCTTGAACTCAGGGCCTGAGCACTGTCCCTGGCTTCTTTTTGCCTCATCTCCGCTGCCCTTTTCTGGCCAGCCCTTTCCCCTACACCCTGTAGGCCACACAGCTGCTCTGCCCTGGCGACACATTGCTGGGTAAGTGAAGTACAGCTCTCTACCTGTTCCTTTTCTATGTTTATACCTTGTTTTCCTCTCTTATTTATTTTGTTTCTTCCAGTCTTAGAGAAGACATATGAGAGCTTGGATGCTGATGATATTGGAGTAATGTCTAGGACAGTGAACTTTGCATAATTTAATCCTAGAAGGTAAAAGAATGAAAAAAATTGTAATGAAGAACTTCCCTGCTTGCAATCCCAGCACAATTCCACTTCCACTACTTCCAATTAGAATCAGTTTTGCAATACATTTAAGACTCATGGCCTCAAAGGAACCAACCTTCAGAGTCCATCATTCTGACGTTTCATAATGAAGTGAAAAATATAATACAATTAAAATTGCAGATATACACACATGTGCACATGAAGGCGTGCATGCATGTGTATGTGTGTGAGCACACACACACACACACACACACACACAGCTTCACCATGTTGTCTGACCTCTCAACTATTCAATTCTCTGGGATCCTCAGAAAGTCACTCCTAGTTCCTTTTTCACATGTACACACTGAATGTTATGAGTACATTTGCTCACCCTCTTCAGTCATCTTTCTCCTCCCTGCATAGCCTGTATTCTATCCTCCTGTTAGTTATTTTGTCAAAGTGTATGTTGGTCAGAGTTTGAATCTTTCCCTGCGTATACTATATTTAAAATCTTAGGTTATAAATTATAATTCAATTATAAATTAGAACTAAGTAAGTTGAGGGGTTGGGTTGGGAGAAATGGGAAAGAATGATGAAATGTGTGAGATTGATCACCATGCACTGTACTGAGTAACTGAGATATTGAAACTACTTCACACAACTGTTTAAGAATAACATTGAGGGCTGGGGATATGGCCTAGTAGCAAGAGCGCTTGCCTCATATACATGAAGCCCTGGGTTCGATTCCCCAGCACCACATATATAGAAAACGGCCAGAAGTGGTGCTGCGGCTCAAGTGGCAGAGTGCTAGCCTTAAGCAAAAAGAAGCCAGGGACAGTGCTCAGGCCCTGAGTCCAAGGCCCAGGACTGGCCAAAAAAAAAAAAAAAAAAAAAAAAAAAAAAAAGAAAAAGAAAAAGAAAAGAAAAGAATAACATTGAAAAATAGAAAATATATTTTAAAAATTACTGAGAAGGGAGTGCCCCCTTGTGGGTAGAAGCCATAACGTCAGTCCTTGTAAATAGCCACCCAACCTGGAGAAGCTGAGCCCACCCTCAACACTAAGCCCATTGCACCCTTTTAGAGAAGTCCTCTGAGCCTGTCAGTTCTACTGAGAGCCAGTAGTACCAGAAAGGAAGTGTGCAAAATGAGAAGAACATGCACAAGAGAAATCAGAGATGAATGGATGGGGTGCCAAAAAAATTACCTTCAAATAGGAAAGAAAATTGGGGATGGAAAAAGTGCAGAGATGAATTGCCAGCAATGAATGAAGATTCATCTTTTTTAAAGAGGATAAAATTGGGGTTGGGAATGTGGCTTAGTAGTAGGGTGCTTCCCTAGCATGCATGAAGCCCTGGGTTCAATTCCTCAATGCCACAGACACAGAAAAAGCTGGAAGTGGCGCTGTGGTGAAAGTGATAGAGTGCTAGCCTTGAGCACAAACAAGCTCAGGGAGAGTTCTCAGGTCCTGAGTTCAAGCCCCAGGACTGGCCAAAAAACAAACAAACAAAAAGGATAAAAGTAAACATGAGAACATTCCATACTCTGCTACAGCTGAGGAGAAAGAGTATGAACACAAATTTTAATTTTTTATTTTTTGTTCTACAGTTTGGAATATTTAGAAATTACTTGTAGTAACATGGTTCCCATCTCCATAAAAAGCCATGTAAGAGAAAAATGGGAAAAATTAATCACCAGAATTTTACAAAAGGAGCCTTGTGTGCCCTGGAAAACCATACCATGCATGATAATGGAGACTTCCAGGGTCTTTATGAGCATTATATTTATTTACTTGGAGGTTACCCTCCCAAAAATTTATACACTGAAGCACCCATACTGAGGATCTGAGAATTTCACTGTATTTAAATATAGGGCACTAAAAGGTAATTAATTTAGAATGAGGTCATATATTTGGGCTCTTAGTAAATACATCCAGTCTTCTATGGAGAAGTCTTATATCGAGATGTGGGCACAATCATGTATGTCCTCAGAAAGAACATATGGAACTGACTGAAAATGCAACCATTTGCATGCCAAAGAGGCCTCAGGAGCCATGAATCTTGCTGACACCTTGGCCGTGGATCCCAGCCTCCCCAATTAGTGAGAAAGTTTACGTCCCCTAAGTTTAAGTCATCCACCCACAGTTTATTAAGTCATCCTTAGAAAACTAACACAGGACCTATTTTTAGTATTTAATTATATGAAATCAATCATAGAAAGCAGTTTGGAGTCATAACTGCACATGTAAAGGTCTTTAACTTTTCACATTCTACTTTTAAATTTCATGTTTTAGTCGGTTAGTTTCCCAAGTAAAAGCAGTCCCTTCCCTTTGCTCTTCTCTCAAAATTATGTCTAATTATCTTTGTTTGTGTGTTTTTTTGTTTTTTTGTTTTTTGCCAGTCCTGAGGCTTGGACTCAGGGTCTGAGCACTGTCCCTGGCTTCTTTTTGCTCAAGGCTAGCACTCTACCACTTGAGTCACAGCACCACTTCTGGCCTTTTCTGTTTATGTAGTACTGAGTAATTGAACAGGGCTTAATGCATGCAAGACAAGTAAGTACTCTACTGCTAAGCCATATTTCCAGCCCATGTCTAATTATCTTAACAACATATGGATGGCTAGAACACACACACACTCTCTCTCTACACACATACACACACATATATATAAAACTTATCTATATAAACTTAGTGATATATATGATTTTAACATTAAATAACAAATTAGTGAATGTTTTAGTGTTGCCTACCAAGGCTTCTCATATTTTAATAATCATTGTAGCAATTTGATTCACAATTACATGCAGAGCTTCAAACCTTGCAAGAACAATCATCTATAAATTGTTGAGTAGCTTTACATTACTTAACAAGAATACCAGAGCATTATGACCACACATTTAATATTAAGTGTTTTTCAAAAGACTATGGTGTATGGATTGTGTGCAAGTTAAATTGTCTAAGCAAGTTCACTAGACATGAGACATTGTAGCAAGAACCGGAGAATCCTGGTTTCTGATCAGCCCTCCTGTCCTCCTTGCCCATTATAAAGCAAGTGTTCTTAAAACACCACAGGGAGAACTTAGTTTCTGGAATGTCCTCTGTGTGGGTGGTTTTTGTTCAGCTGCTCCTGCAGTTCCAGGCACTGTGGCCCTCAAGGCGCAGAACTATTCAGCTGAGTCACGCACATGCACAGAGTCTATCCTCAGGTGGAAGGAAGATTCCGTCCTCTTAAATTCAGCCTCAAAGTCTTTGAGTCCTTGAACCAGGGAGCCTCCCGAAGAATACTAGAGAAGAAGCTGGAGGCCCTGGCTGGGGTACTGGATGTACCAGAAGAGAGAAGCTGGAGCACCATAGGAATAGTTGCACCTCAGCTGCAGAGAATTTCCTTCAGAGACAGTGACACAGACATCAGGCTGGGTCACCGACTGGGCTGTAGCGTGTTCTGGAAGATCAGACAGTTCTTTAAGTCAGCACAAACTTTACTGTGTAACTGAAGCATACCTAATCAGACCCAAGGGTGGGAGACCACAGGAAATGTACTCACTCAGGGCAAATACATCCCCAGTGCTCAAAGAAGCACAAGAAGCATGACTGAGCAGTCGAGATGTGTCCGTGTAGAAGAGATCTGGCAGCTGGCAAGTGGCTACAGAAAGCAAGAGCTTGGAAAGGGGAGATGTGTGGAAAGTTTGGCTGGACACAAACATAGAAACTGCTCGATGAGCTTGGAGAGTTTTCAGTGTCTCTGTCTGCAAAGAATTCTATCACATGCAGGAAGGAAAAGCTAAGCCCATGCTCTTTAACACCACCCCCTGGAGAGCAGATGAGGAACCAACAGTTGCTCCTGTACAATGGGAAAGGAAGGTGGGAGAAAAATAAGGGGGGTAAGCGGGGGGAGGAAACAAATTTGACAGGTTTTTCACCTTTTCTATTTCACCAGTCTTGCTATATGTTTATAGGATTGGAGCAATTCTTCTCCTACTTCTTTGTGGATGGGGGAGGGTCAACCACTTGATGGATGAAAATCAGACCCTCAGCCTCTGCCCCTGCTTGCATGGATCACAGCTGGGAAAGGTTTCTGGTTCCCTTCTATGACCCAAAGAGGTCTCTGGTTTGGACACTGCCTTTGACCCCTGTCCCTGATATGTGTAGAGCCGGGCTGGATGGTGGGAGCTTGTGCTTCACTTAGCTCTGGAGCTGAGATCAAATTTGGGACTCTGAAATTGGAGTCTTTCCATCCCTGTGTGCATGGAGATCCACTTCATTCAGCACTGAGTTCTAAGGTGGTGGTTGGACACTGCTTTAGAGAACCATTCAGTTCCTGTCCCTGTAGGCTTGGTTCTTGGCTAGAGGTTGGCTCTCACTTGGCGGTAAATTTAGGGGCTGAACCCCTGTTTGAGGCATCATTTAGTCCTTGTACTTGTTGGTGTGGGGCTTGGTCAGAGACCAGTATTCATTCAGTAGTGGGAGCTGAGCTCTGAGGTGGAACTCTCACTTGGAGTGCTGCCTTTTGGTTCCTGACTGTATGAGTACTTGCCTGTCTCTTTGTGAGGCTGGATGGAAGCCATGTCATTGCTGTATGTCCTGAGTTGACCGAAAGTGTGCTTTCATGTTCCCAGGGTGGTCTGAGACTAGCAATCTTTGGGTTCTGAGCACAAATCTTTGTTCCTTGTCCCAGGCTTCCCCAGGTCGTAGTCTGTGATGTGGTCAGCGGGAGGCAGGGTCCCCTCTTTCCTGGTGAGGGCTGAGATCTATGTCCTCTCTATGTACCAAGCACAGAATTTTGCTCCTTGCTTCTGCATCTGCACACACTTTCCTCTGTCTGCTTCTGAGCTTGGGGTTTAGTTCCAACCCCATCCTTCTCCCAGGTCACCTGGTGGTTTTGAGTGCAGTGTGTGACTCACAGTGCTTAGTGTTGGGGTGACCTTCTTTCTAGGTTTCTCCTGCAAAGTAGTTCTCTGTGTTGCACTGCAGCTGCAGTGCTGTGAGGTTCACTGTAGGTGTCTGAATCTGTCCTGTGTGGTGACTGGCTGTGGCCAGTCTGCTGTGTTGAAATCCAAGCCTGTCCCTTGTAGCATGCTGCCCCTAGCTTCTGCAGACCTGGATCCACAGACTTCGTGTTTTAGTTGCTTTTTCTCCTCTTTCTGAGGTATAGGTTTTTAATGTAACTTGATTGATGCCAGGGTCTGCCTGATGTCCTTTTCGGAGCTAGGTTTTCCAATTAAAATGTTGTATTTTTGGTTGAGCAAACAGAACTCTGATGCTGCCCTGTCTCTAACCTGCCATGTTCTTTTCCTACCTCTCAGAGTAATTCTTTTTTGTTGCTTCAAAACTGTTGTTCTGGTACAAGACTTTCTAAAATTTTGTTTTTTAAAATCACATGTTTCTACATATTTCCTTCTGGAAACAGTATTGATAAATATAATTCAATATGATTTTCATTGTCACAGAATAGAATAATTACAAAATAAATATTCTACTTGAAAGACCAAGAAATGAACTGAATGATGCATTGGAGGGTTGAGACCTGTTTGTGGAAAATCTTCTCATAGAAAAGGTAACATGGGATGCATAGAAGTTACAAGGGAATTTTTCTTTTTTCCTGAACAAGCCCTACTAGTGTTTCTCCTTGAACATGTACACCTTTTTCAATGCTCCTGGAAACTTCATCTTTCATGAAAGATGATAAGGCAGTTGAATGGCCTCACATCTATGTGTAAGCACAAGCAGGAAAAAGCTCCAGGGTCTTGCATTAAGGTGCAACACTAACACAAAATAACTGAGAGATATTTTGGTAAGATCCATGTGTTTGGGGCTGTGACTTTTCTAATTATTATGAGACATTCTGGTTCCTATTTGGGACATGTAGCTTCTAAGCCTGGGTGTCCTATTTGTCTTGTTCTGTTACATCTGAGCACTTGACATGGGGGACTAGGAGGAAAGAGTTGTGTGAAGAATGGACCACAAATTACGGGGAATGTTCTGTATGTTGTGAATCCAACATTTATCATGATTTCAGTGACAGTATCAGTTGAGTTCTGAGGTAGCTGTTGTTGTGTGGTTTCTTTTTTTGATTTTGGTTTTATAAGAGAATCTCAGGATAGAGCTAGAGACAATCTCAGTCTGGCCTAGCACTATGTAGCCCAAGTTGTCTTTACACTTGTGATCCTCCTGCCTTATAATCTCAAGTTCTGGGGTTAAAAGTGTATAAACCACACCAGACTTGTGTTTGAGGTTTTATAAGACACAACAAGTCATGGCAAGTTAAGTTTATATTGAAAAATGAGAAAATGAGTACAGAAAACAAATTCTATGGAAACACAACAGAAATGAAAATAGAATAAAACTCTACTAATATAAATAGGTTTTGAGGGTTTTGTGGTTATTTTGTTTTTATTCTAAGCAGAAGTTTCATTGGGAACTATGAACAAGAACCTGTTGTGTTGGAGCATCTTATAAAGCAGCTTTGAGACATGTTCACACTGCCGGGAGTGTGGAGTTGAATAGGTTCTGATATTACCGCTTCCATTTACAAGTCCTTGGCCATAGGCAATTTTCATACTTCTCATCATGTCAGGTTCATTAATAATATTTGCCTCACTGGGCAAGGTTTGCTTTCATGACCTAAAGACATATACCATGCTTCTCATTGAGTATGTGCTTAATAATAATGGTTATCATGAAAGGGGCTGCTATCTCTAACCTGTAATTCTAGTTACTCAAAAGGCTGAGATCTGAGGATTGCAATTCAAAGCCAGCCTGGATGGGAAAGTACATGAAATTCTTATCTCCAATTAGCTACCAAAATACCAGAAGTGGAGCTTTGACACAAGTGGTAGAACACTAACCTTTAGCAAATAATCTCAGGAAAAGTGCCTAGACCCTGAGTTCAAGTCCCAAGAGCAACATAGAGAGAAAAAAATAACTAAACAAACATGAGCCCAGCTGTGTTTAGCTACTTTTAAAAATCTCAAAATCCATTCAGATTTTCTCATCCAAAGTTTTGATTCTGTAAAATCATACCTTGATCAGGCCTCAGGCCACCTAACAGTTTGATTAACTGATCAAATCAACATTCTTTTTATCTTCTCATGTGGTAGCATAAAGAGTATGTTAGGAGGAGCAGAAAACAGGAGTATAGAACAGACTTTTCACTTCCTAGATAGCTAAACATGGGTAAGGGGCCATGTACCTGAATCTGTTTCACATGTGGGAAATTAGTGGGGAAAGTATTATTTTTCAGTTTTGTGTAAAATAATAAAGTAAGTAAATAGAGCATATTGTACTTGAGCACTGCAATATTAATTTGAATTTTATTATAAACAAGTTATTTGTCACATACCTTAAATCACAATTTTGTGATGTAATTTTTCTAGATTCAAAAAACCTAAAACACATTTTTTTTATGCTGGTACTGGGACTTCAACTCAAGGCCTGGATGCTGTTCCTTCCATTTTTCTCCTCGAGGCTGGTGCTCTACACCTGATCCATACTTCCTCTCTTTTTTTTTGCTGTTTAATTGGAGATAAGAGTCTTGATTCTTTTCTGCCTGGGTTAAATTTTGAACCCTAGTATTTAATTCTCACCTCTGAGTTGCTAGGATTATAGCTCTGAGGCTTTGAATACATATTTTAAGTGCAACTACTAACATTTAATTTTGTTTCTTGATGAAGAATCTCATGTTGCTCAGGCTGTATGTAAATTTGCCATTCAAAGTCTCTCCTGAATACTTGGATTACAGACATGTATTCCTCACCAAATGACATAAAATATAGCAATACAATTGCCATTCAAATGTATAGAGTCAGATCCTCAGTATGCTCTCATGCAGGGCAATTCTTTCATTTGTATTCCATTCAATAAGGGTTACAAGGCATCCACACTAGACCATAAGAGGCTAAATATTAAGCATCCTTGGAATAGGCTTTACTAATGTTCATCGGTTGTATTTGCAGTTAATGGTAAAGCTTATAAAAACAATTTTACATATATTATTTTATTTCTATGACTACCTGCAATTACACAGGCCAATTACCAATCTTTGGTTTAGAAAGCATTGAATGTTGTGAGTTTTCAGGATTTATACTCATGATTGCAATTTTAAATGGAACCATCTGTCATGTCATCTGTCATCTTGCATTGCAATAGTCTTAATAGGCTTTAGGAAAAAGACCACAGAAGCTCAAGTTTTAGAGCTTGATAACGGTAGGGGTTATAGATTCTGCTTGCATATTATGTTCACTTGAGCAGGTACACACCAATACAGAAACAATCACTAGAAACAGGAAGCTTGAGGAAGTATACCTGAAATGAACACACACAAATACACACACACACACACACACACACACACACACACACACACACGGTGCCTATCAAAAGCCCTATGGCCTGGGAGCTGCATTTCTTTTCCTTTTAGAAGAAAGCAGGCTTCTCCCCATTCCTCAAAGTTAGGAGAACATCTGGTGCTTTCTCTCTCTCTCTCTCTCTCTCTCTCTCTCTCTCTCTCTCTCTCTCTCTCTCTCTCTCTCATCTCATCAAAGCCAGGTCCTAATTTATAAGAAAGGCAAGTTTTGGTGACCTTCAACCTCTCATTTTTCAGTATTAAATTTAGATACGAAGACTCTATTGCTTGGAAAAGTTTTGTAGTTTTATTTATACATCTGAAAGTTGTACTATGTTTTAGTGCATAAACGAATTTAGAAGGCAGCCCTCCTTTTCACCCTTTAATCCCATGTCCCACCCTGAAGCACCCTTCTCCTCACCTGAGGTTGACTGTTCAACTCTGCATAAAGGCTTAATAAGATAGCACAACTGGGTTATTACTAAGCAGTCCAACATCAGACTTGTTTCTGGAAAGAAGCCCATAATAAACTGCAGTGAAATGTATTTCTGGTGATGGCTCACTTTTGACTTGTAAACAGCAACCTTCTCCCTGATGCTTTATATTTCATTTCTTCTCAAATCACCTGGTGAGGGAGAAGAGAGGAGGAAGGAAGGGAAAGAAAGAAAGAAGAAAGGAAGAGAAGGAGGAAGAGGGGGGCATCTATCTTTAGGAACACTTCCTATTATTACAAGTGAACCAGTATTATTGGATTAAAGTCCCTCCATTTTGACCTTTATTTCACCTTTATTATGTCTCTAGAAGCTGGCCTCCAAATGGAGTCACGTTGGAAGCTAAGGCAACAACATAATGAATTGGAAAGACGGATTCAGTTCATAACATCAAGTCCTGAAACACTGTCAAGTCTCTGGGATTTACTACACAGTGCTCTGGTAGCACTCTAAAGCCTTTACATTTTACATCTACAAACATTGTGGAGAGCAATGGGAAGTAATTCTGTGATTGTTTTCATGCTTTTCTTTACAGTATTTCACGCTCCAGCTGAAATCATAGAACCACTACAGCTCCCAGGATCTTTTCTGGTTGCACTTCAATATGTCTAGAAAGGGACTCTTATTTTTCCGTTTCCTGGTCTTAGGAAACAGTATCATTGCATTCATTAGCCCCATTACCCACTATGAAAGGCAGTTCATACTATATCTTCTTTATTTGCCTAGACACCAAAGCTTCTCCCCTGAGAGAAGCACTCACGGTTGGATTTGAACAGCACTGTAAATGGGTCATGCTTTATTTCTATACAGAGAAGTGTACCTAAAACTGACTCCAAACCAAGGCTTTCTATTGGAAATCATTGTGAAAAAATTTGAGCCTCAACCCAAGAATCCACATCCCCAGACAGGGGTCATATTTGGAATTTAAATAGAGTCGGGGAAGACTTTCCTCACCTCATTTCCTAATTGGCTGTAGCAATTAGAATATGGGAGGATCCCAAAAGAAGACTCCCCTGAAAGATTTCCTCTTCTACAGTGTTTTGAGCACCTGTAAAGGAGGGATGGAAACAGTGGAAAAACTGAAGAAATAGACACCAAGAACTATGAGGATGACAATACCCAGGAGAATTTAGAGCTACACATGTAAAAGTCAGTGAAGCTGGATCCCTCATTTCTCATTAATCCTTAAGATATTTGCCCCAAAGTAGATGTGATTGTTGCAGTTTCTGAAACAGAAGTGGAGGTATCTCCAGAAAGACAAACCCACAGATTCGAAACAGAGTAGCTGGACTGGTGGGGGCAGTTCAGGGGCAGAGGAGCTCCCTCAGGAAGAACAATTGTGCTTTTTGTCTCAGACACTGGGTCTCCACTAGTCCTTCCTGAAATAATTAAGGTTTTGTTTCTTAGCAATATGGAAAGAAACAGACATCAGAGACAAAAGTCTTTAAAGCTATCAACATCCAGACTAGAAAGAGAAAGTCACTAAACATTGAGTTATCACTCACAGAAAATTAGCAGTGGCAGGACCATAGCCAACACTGAGCAGAAAGCAGAAGGTAAGATGTATACATCAACAGGCTGACATCCTGTTCCCAGATCTGGGTTTTGGCCAGGATCTTCTGAAGAGCCTTGCTCCTTTGGAAAGAGAGTCTTCAGGTCAGGAAGCAACTGAAGAGTAAGTGAAAAGAAAACAACATGCCCAAGACAATTAGAGTGGACGAGGTTCAGAGATCTCAATAGATGAGAGAATAAACTTCACTTTAAGGAAGTCACGCCCTCTTGTGTTTTTTTCTGAGCACTTGCAGGCTGCACCAGGACCATATCCCCTTAGACTCTACTCTCCCCAAAACATGACCAGAAATCTGCATAGGAGTGTACTGGAAATGTTTTGGGGCTCTGTACTGGCAGCATCAACTGTCACTGTCTGTGTGCATGGGCCTATTTTGAGTGTCACCACTAGCATTCTAACTTTGATACCTGTACATTTACATTCCTAAATCTCCATTTCAACTCTACAATAAGTTGCATCATAGCTAAATTGGCCAGCAATACAGCAGACCCTAGCAGATGTGACCCCAGTAGATGCTGCACTGAGTAGCTAACCACAGCTCAAAAGGGAGAACCATGCGAACTGATATTACTTGCTGTTATTTTAACTCACTGAATTTTTCAGAGGCTTGTTAGATGGCAATAGATAATGTGAAACCATGTAAGGCCATGAGAATTCTTTTTGTCCTCCATGAGCTTACATTCCAAGGGGAACATCACACACACACACACACACACACACACACACACACACACTTTTTTTTCTTTTTTTGACAGTTTAAACTCAGGACCTTGCACATGGTAGGCAGACATTCAGGGCACATGTCAAGTGCTTTTTGGTACTGGTTATATTTGCGGTCCTCCTATTTTATGATTCCTATGGCTCACAGCATGATGGATGGGCACCAATGTGCCCAGATTCTTCCATTGAGATAGAGTCTCCTGAACATCACTGTGTTGGCTGCCCTCTACCTCTTATGCTCCATCCTCAGGCTCCTGCATATAAAAATATATGATAGCTCCTGGCATGGGTGGCATTTCTTCTGCCTTCCATCAGCTTAAAATCCCAAGGGGACAACACACACACACACACACTCACACACACACACACACACACACACCCCACAGAGAGAGAGAGAGAGAGAGAGAGAGAGCATATACAAAATAACTTCAGCATTAGAATTGGGGATTCAGACAGCTCTTTTTTCCTTCCTTCCTTCTTCCCTTCCCTTCTCTCCCTCCCTCCCTTCCTTCTTTCCTTCCTTCCTCTCTCTAGCTCTTTCCCTCCATTTTCCCCCCTCCTTCCCTCGCTTTCCCGTTCCTTCCAACCTCTTTTTTCTTCTTGGCAGTGGAAAGCCTTGAACTTAGGGTTTGTTTTGCAGGCCCCCGCTTCAAACAGAGTGGAGCATGATTTGGACAGGCACAAGTAGAGGTGGAGCTTGGCAGGACTGGTGGTCATGCTTTATTCCTAGACTTATGCCCCTGTCCTGCAAGTGGTGTGTGTTTCCACCCCACACAGAATAACATCTGGCCAATGCCCTGAAGGTAACTTGCAGTAGCTAGTGTATACTTGTCCAAAGGATACATGAATATTCTGAGTCATGGTCCTCCAAATGTGCATTTCCAGAATGCTCTGAAAGTCCCAGTTAGGCAGAATCCCATGTTTTCTTCAGCTCTCCAAGAATCTGCAAATTCATCCATCTTCCACAAGGAACCCTTGGAGAGGAGGGCTGATCCAGGGCCCACACAATGCAACAATGTGCTGCCAAGTAGCAAGTCCCTTCCTGGAAGACAGCCAAGATAAATGCCAGTAAGGGAATATTTTTGTAAGGGATGCACAGTAAGATGGTGGAATATTGTTTTAGCTTCTTTATCAAAGATTAAGTAGGCATAGTTCTGTGGGTTCATTTCTGGGTCTTCAATTCTGTTCCATTGGTCTTCAGGCCTGTTCCGGTGCCAATACCAGGCTGTTTTTATTACTATAGCTTTATAATACAGCTTGAACTTGGGTATTATAATTCCTCCAGCACTGTTCTTTCTGCTTAGGATTGCTTTTGCTATTCTAGGTCTTTTATTGTTCCATATGAATTTCTGGATTGCTTCCTCTATTTCATTAAAAAATGGTGTTGGGATATTAATGGGTATTGCATTGAATTTGTAGATAGCCTTTGTCAATATTGCCATTTTGATTATATTAATCCTCCCAAACCAGGAGCGTGGGAGGTTTTTCCATTTCCTTAGTTCTACCTTAATTTTCTTTTTCATATTTTTACAGTTCTCATCATAGAGGTCTTTCCCTTCTTTGGTAAAGGTTATTCCTAGTTATTTTATGTTTTTTGAGGCTATTGCAAAAGGAGTTGCTTTCTTGATTTCCGCCTCAGTCTTTGAGTCATTAGCATAGAGAAAGGCCGTTGATTTTTGAGGGTTTATTTTATATCCTGCAACTTTGCCAAAGTTTTGGATCAGCTCTAGTAGCTTGAGGGTAGAGTCTTTGGGATTCTTTAGGTATAGGATCATGTCATCTGCAAAGAGAGAAATTTTAACTTCATCTTTTCCTATTTGGATCCCCTTTATATTTTCTTCTTGCCTAATTGCTCTGGCTAGAATTTCTAGTACTATGTTGAAGAGCAGGGGAGGGAGTGGACATCCCTGCCTTGTTCCTGATTTTAAAGGGAATGGCTTTAGCTTTTCACCATTTAGTTATGCTTGCTTTTGGTTTGTCATAAACTGCCTTGATTATATTCAGGAATGTTCCCTGGAATCCAAGTTTTTCCAGGGCTTTTAGCATAAATGGGTGCTGGATTTGTCTAATGCTTTTTCTGCATCCAGAGATAAAACCATGTGGTTCTTTGCCTTGCTTCGGTTGATGTGGTGGATTACATTAATTGACTTGTGTATATTGAACCAACTTTGCATCCCTGGTATGAATCCAGTTTGATCGTGGTGTATTATTTTTTTGATGACTTGTTGAAGTCGATTGGCTAGAATTTTGTTGAGAATTTTTGCATCTATGTTCATCAGGGAAATCAGTCTATAGTCTTCTTTCCTTGATGAGTCCCTGCCTGGTTTTGGGATGAGGGTTATGCTGGCTTCATAGAATGTGTCTGGTAGTGAACATTCTCTTTCAATTTCATTGAAGAGTTTGAGAAATATTGGTGTGAATTCTGGTTTGAAGGCTGTTTGGGACTTTTATTCTTTAAGGAAACTTTGTTATTCCTGAGTAGCCATAGGTATGCACATTCCTAAAAAATATCACAAACAAGCTGCTGGGAACAAGTAGTTGTTTGACCTGTTTTTCTTACAAGCGGTCATTGAACCATCTCACCATATACCCTCCCCATACACCTGCGTCCTGTTTTGCTCAAACCTGTTACCAGACCTATCTTGCACAACTGCCACCCTCTCACTGCCTCCTCTTAGGACTTCCCTGTTCCTCTCAGAAACTTTCTATAAAAACCCTTACAAGACTCTCAATAAACAGACCTTGATCAGAATCCTGTCTTGGTCTCATTTCTCGCGTTTGTCTGTCCCACTCATCCAGGTTTCGTCCCTCCTCGGGTCCTTGTTGACTGGACCCCGCGGGTCGGGGCAAGTGGCACCGAATGTGGGGCTCGAGGAACGGGACTTCGCACTGGACGTCACTCACCCTGAAGGACTGCAGTCAAGCCACTCAAATTCAGCGGACACAGATCAGCCCCTGGTGCCCACTGCCACAAGGTAAGGAGAATTTGGTGCAATGGGGCAGACGTTAAGTAAGCAAGATGGCGCCAAGTTGGGGACTGCTTAAGGGATTATTATAGGGTTTTGGGGCCAAATAAGGTCCCTGTAAATGCCTTTTCGCTTTGGAATTTGATTAATGAAGTTATCCAGATCAAACATTTTCAAGCGGAGGCCTCTAAAGCTGTCCAGGATGGAGAGGCCTTTTGTAAAACTTTTATTGCTTCATCTCGCCCCCAGACTCCTTCCGTTAAGCCCTCCTCTCGCCCTTCTTCTCCCTGTCCTTCTGCTGTTAGCCTTGTTTCTCCTCCTGAATCAACACAAGTCCCAAAGACCATATATCCTGTTCTTCATCCCCCCTCAGACACCATTTCCCCCCAAGATAAGGCCTCATTGGAAGAGGCTGCCGCTGCCTATGAAAGGGACAAATATGGCCAAGATTTAGACTCTTCCTCAAATTTGAGACCCCCCCCCCTTATATCACTGCTCCACCCTTCTGTGCCCCCGCCATTTCTCTACCGGTGGCACCTCCACAAACCCTGGTTGTGACCACTCAGCAGGCTATTAAACAGCTAACAGAGGAAGCTGAATCCTCTCTGCCCTTTTCAAAGCTAAACAGAGAAAGATACATTTAATCCAGGCACTGTGCCAACTAGATTTAGATCTTTCCACTAAACTGAACCCTAGGGGTCCAAAATTACCCCTGGCCAAAACCTCTAAATCATCTTCCAAAGGCCGTCAGGCTTCCACTTTACATGCCTTTTCCATTACCCGGTCCCAAGTTAAACTAACCAATATAGACCCTAACAACGGAGAAGGAGAATTGAGGAGGCCATTGAGGAACAAGAGGGTGAGGAATCTGGAGGGGCCCTGGGGGAAGAACAAGGCGATGAATCTGAGGATCAGGATGGGGAGGAGGTAGATGAGGAAGATGAGAAAGATTATGAAAATAAAACCAACAAAATGGAAGCCCTTCTAATCAAGCCTCAAGGTTACTATCCTTTAAAATTTAAACAAATTAAAGAACTTAAAAATGCTGTTTCCTGGGCTGGGGATATGGCCTAGTGGCAAGAGTGCTCGCCTCGTATACAGGAGGTCCTAGGTTCAATTCCCCAGCACCACATATACAGAAAATGGCCAGAAGTGGCACTGTAGCTCAAGTGGCAGAATGCCAGGGACAGTGCTTAGGCCCTGAGTCCAAAGCCCAGGACTGGCCAAAAAAAAAAAAAAATGCCGTTTCCTGAGGAATCTCCATAATGCTTGCCAGAGTGGCTGAACCAGTTTACATTCCCACCAACAATGAAGTAGGGTTCCCTTTTGGCCACATCCCCTCCAACAATTGTTATTGTTAGTTTTCTTGATATATGACATTCTTACTGGGGTAAGATGGAATCTCAATGTTGTTTTGATTTGCATTTCTTTTAATCAGGAACCAACCCAGATGCCCCTCAGTAGGTGAATGGATAAGGAAAATGTGGTACATATACACAATGGAATTTTATGCCTCTATCAGAAAGAATGACATTGCCCCATTTATAAGGAAATGGAAGGACTTGGAAAAAATTATACTAAGTGAAGTGAGCCAGACCCAAAGGAACATGGACTCTATGGTCTCCCTTATTGGGAATAATTAGTACAGGTTTAGGCAAGTCATAGCAGAGCATCACAAGAGCCCAATTGCTATACACACATAGCTTATGAACACATAAGCTGATGCTAAGTGAAATGAACTCCATGTTATGGAAACAATTGTTATATCACAGTTGTAACTACTTTCAATGTCCCATGTATATCTGTAGCTTCTATTATTGATGATGTTCTTGTATCACCTTCCTGTGGTTGTACCTACACTATCTCTGTAATCTTATCTGAGTATATTGGAAACCGTGTATACTGGTATTAGAAGTAGGAAATTGAAAGGGAATACCAAAATTGAGAGACACAGGGTAAAAAAAAAGACAAACAACTACAAAAGCAATACTTGCAAAACTGTTTGGTGTAAGTGAACTGAACACCTGGGTGGGGGAGGGAAGGGAAAGGAGGAGGAGATGGGTATGAGGGACAAGGTAACAAACAGTGCAAGAAATGTATCCAATGCCTAACGTATGAAACTGTAGCCTCTCTGTACATCAGTTTGATAATAAAAATTTGGGAAAAAAATGCCGTTTCCTCCTATGGGCCGACTACCCGGTTTACCCTGTCACTTTTAGAAACCCTTTGTTCACAATGGTTAACCATTAATGATTGGGAAACCTTGGCTAAGGCCGTCCTCAGTCAAGGGCAATATCTTTCTCGGAAGGCCGATTATACCGAGAGGTGCCATGACATGGCCAAGCGCAACACCCTTAATCAAGGCTCGGCCAAGAAATGGACTTTAAACAAATTATTAGGACAAGCTCCCTTTAATACTAATGAACAACAAACCAAATTTCCCCCAGGTTTATTGGTACAGATCCAACATGCTGCACTTCAGGCTTGGAAAACCATTCCCTCCTCAGGCTCTGTTTTTTTCATCCATTACCAAGGTCTGCCAGGGACCACAGGAACCTTATAATGAATTTTTGGGTAGGCTTACTGAAGTTGCTGAACGGCTTTTCGGCCAAGATGAAACCGAAAGCGAACTCGTTAAACATCTCTCTTTTGAAAACGCCAATGCGGCCTGCCAGGCTGCGCTCTGGCCACATCAGCGCAACAAAACCCTTTCTGACTACATTAAGATCTGTTCTGATGTTGACCATGCTTCACGCAGTATTGGCCTCGACATAGGAGCCGCACTTAGAGGTTTTCAACAAGAAAAACCTCGCCTTTGCTTCAACTGTCATCAACCGGACATTTTGCCCAGGATTGTCCTCAACCCAGAACAACTGCCCCGCTTCTTACAGGGCCACCTCAGCAGGTTCCGACCCCTCCCTTCTGCCCACGTTGCACAAAAGGGAGACATTGGGTTTCTGAATGTCACTCTAAGATAGACATCCTGTTAAATCCCCTGCCCTACGGGCTGGTGGGAAACTTGAGGGGGGGCCAGCCTCAGGGCCCCACTCGACTAATGGCACAAACCCCTGTGGCAGTCAGGTTTATCCCACAACAAAAAATGGTTCCTGCAGCATTTCCTCCCTCATGCCAGCCACACCTGGGAGTGCAGGACTCGACCTCTGTACCACCACCCATACAATATTAACACCTGAAGCGGGAACCCAACTTCTCCCCACTGGTGTGTTTGGGCCATTGCCACCAAACACTTTCGGGCTTATCCTGGGGCAGGGAAGCTCTGTAATCCAGGGTCTTAACATCTCCCCTGGCATTATTGATGGTGAGTATACAGGGGAAATTAAAATCGTAGCCTCTGTGCAGGGTGGCCCCATCACCATTTACCCAGGACAAAGAATCGCCCAATTGGCCTTGCTACCTCTGGTCACTAACAACCCCAGCCATCAACAGCATAGGGGAACCCGCAATTTTGGGTCCTCAGACACCTACTGGGTACAGGCCATTACTTCCTAAAGACCCCTATTAAAATTAAAACTAGATGGAAAAGTCTTCGAAGGCCTTTTGGATACAGGAGCCGATGTGACTATTATTTCCCAAAACCACTGGCCTTCTACCTGGCCGCTTACCCCCTCCTTAACCCATCTGAAAGGCATCGGCCAATCTTCTAATCCCTTTCAAAGTTCAAAAACTTTAACTTGGGAGGACCAGGAAGGAAACAGAGGTACAGTCCAACCATATATTATCTCAGGGCGCCCAGTTAATTTATGGGGGAGAGATATCCTTTCACAAATGCAACTTTTCATGTGCGGCCCTAATGAGATTGTCACACAACAAATGCTCAGCCAAGGATATCTCCCGGGACAGGGACTCGGTAAAAACAGCCAGGGGCCTTCCTCCCCTCTTGAAATATCGCCCAAATTTGATCGCTCTGGCCTGGGTTTCAAAAATTTTTCATAGCGGCCATTGACATTCCTGTACCCCATGCAGACAAAATAGCATGGAAACAAACAGAGCCTGTGTGGGTTGATCAATGGCCCCTTACCACTGAAAAGTTAAAAGCAGCCACAGAGCTAGTACAGGAGCAACTAGATGCAGACAGAATTGAACCCACCACCTCTCCTTGGAACACACCTATCTTTGTTATAAAAAAGAAATCAGGAAAATGGCACCTCCTTCAAGATGTACAGCAGGTTAATAAAGCCATGGTTCCCATGGGGGCCTTGCAGCCAGGCCTTCCCTTGCCCGCTGCCATTCCCCAAGGGTTTCACAAAATAGTTATAGACCTAAAAGACTGCTTCTTCACTATACCCCTTCACCGTGATGACAGGCAACATTTTGCCTTTAGTCTACCGGTAATTAACTTTAGAGGCCCCATACCTCGATATCAATGGAAAGTACTGCCCCAAGGGATGGCCAATAGCCCTACCCTATGTCAAAAATTTGTGGCCCAAATTATTGACCCTTTTAGAGAGCTAGAACCTTCAATGGATGACATTTTATTGGCAGGTCCAGAAGTCACTCAATTACTCAAGTTGTCTCAACAAATGTCTCTGGCTCTCACAAGAGCTGGGCTACAAATAGCCCCTGATAAAATACAATTAAAGCCACCTTATTTGTTTTTAGGATTCGAATTATACCCTCATAAAACAGCATCTCAAAAAATCCAAATACGCACCTCCCACCTTAATACGCTCAATGATTTCCAAAAACTTTTAGGAGATATTAACTGGCTTAGACCTTACTTAAAATTAACCACTGGTGAACTAAAGCCACTATTTGATATATTAAAAGGAGATTCTGATCCCCTTTCTCGACCATCCTTAACCCCTTCTGCTCAAAATACCCTTGCTAAGGTGGAACAGGCTATTGCACTACAACATATCTCCTATTTAGACTATAATATGCCACTCCAATTCATTATTTGTGCCACAAAATTTACGCCAATGGGGGTGTTTTGGCAAAAAGGACCCCTTTACTTACTGGCATCGCCTACCAAGGTTCTGACACCTTACCCTACATGGGTCGGAGAACTAATAACAATGGGACGCGAGCAGAGCCATAAGCTTTTTGGCAAAGACCCAGATAAGATAATCATACCCTACACTTCTTCACAGGTGCAATGGCTAATACAAAATGATGCCACATGGGCCATTTCTTGTACCTCCTTTTCTGGTAGCTTTGATAATCATTACCCTGCTGACAAACTCTTACAGTTTGTACAACATCAATCCTTTATTTTCCCCACTTTAACTGCACAAACCTCTCTACCAAATGCTGCTTTAGCCTTTACAGATGGCTCCTCTAATGGAAAAGCAGCGCTTTCCATACAAGGCAAGACCACCTCCCTAAATACACCCTACACCTCTGCACAATTGGTAGAGCTTTTTGCTGTCCTTCAAGTCTTTGCACAGCTTCCCTCTACACCTTTTAACCTATATTCAGACAGAGCTTATATTGCTCATTCTATCCCTTTACTTGAGACTGTTCCTTACATTAAGCCCTGTACTAATGCCTCCCCACTTTTTTCTCTTATCCAATCATACATCCACCAAAGGCAACAACCATTTTTTATTGGGCATATTCATGCCCATACTGAACTCCCTGGACCTCTTACTACAGGCAACAGATTAACTGGCCTAGCTACTAGGCAAATCTTTTACACTCAACTAGACTCCTTAACACAAGCTTGACAGGCTCACGCCTTACATTATTTAAATTCACCAACCCTCTGCCTTATGTTTAAAATCACTAGAGAACAAGCAAGACAAACTGTTAAACAATGCCAAAACTGTGTTACTTTCTTACCAATACCTCATTTGTGTGTCAACCCCCGAGGACTTGTTCCTAACAGCCTTTGGCAGATGGATGTTACTCATATCCCCTCTTTTGGCAACCTTAAATATTTCCATTTTACCAAATACACTTTTAGTGGATTTATTTTTGCCAGTCTCCATACTGGGGAAGCTTCCAAAAACGTTATAGCCCACATTCTTAATTGCTTAACGGTAATGGGAAAACCCAAGATTATCAAAACTGATAATGGCCCTGGATATACAGGAAAAAACTTTCAACAATTTTGCCACCAATTACAAATAAAACATGTTACTGGCATCCCTTATAATCCTCAAGGTCAGGGTATTGTTGAGCAAGCCCATTAAACAATTAAAAATGCCCTTCAAAAATTAAAGACGGGGGGCTGGGGATATGGCCTAGTGGCAAGAATGCTTGCCCTCGTATACATGAAGCCCTGGGTTCGATTCCCCAGCACTACATATATAGAAAATGGCCAGAAATGTGGCTGTGGCTCAAGTGGCATAGTGCTAGCCTTGAGCAAAAAAAAAAAAAAAAAAAGAAGCCAGGGACAGTGCTCAGGCCCTGAGTCCAAGGCCCAGGACTGTCCAAAAAAAAAAAAAATTAAAGACGGGGGACTTTTACCCCACAAAAGGATCCCCCAGAAACACTCTCCATCATGCCTTGTTTGTCAGTAATTTTCTTACTTTAGATGCTAATGGAAAATCTGCAGCCAATCGCCTCTGGCACTCAAACCAATCAAAATTATGCCCAAGCTATATGGAAGGATCCCCTAACCTTTCAATGGAAAAGGCCAGACCCTGTTCTAATCTGGGGATGAGAATCGGCATGCATATTCGATAATACAGAAGGATTGGCACGTTGGCTGCCTGAAAGGCTTATAAGGCCTGTCAATAATACATCAAATAATAATGTTTGCCCAGGAGATAACAATACCCCTGAGGCTTAATATCTTTTTTCCAGATGCTGCTGTTCCTGTTTCTGATCCTCACAACACATCCAACAAGAGAGCAGAATCGATCTCAACAGGCCACTGGGAGTTCCAAGTAATCTACAATGATCCACCCATTATTCTTAATGTCTCTCAATATCGATTGGGCACCGCGCTGTCACCTTAGTTTTTGATGTCTGTAAGCCCGCCATGGGATGGGGATCCTGTCGTGGCTTAAGTTGGGAAAAAACCTATGCCACTAACCATAAATATCTTTGTTGGAAAGATGCTGCAGATGGCCCCAACTCAGACTGTGATAACTCCCAGGAAGGATATTGCCCATATTGGTCCTGTGTGAAGGAGCACTCTGATACTTTATCTTCCCCTATTACCAATTTACGCCCTCCTTCCGACTGCGACACAGGAACATGTAATCCTATAAAGTATGTCATCAATGACCCCTCTAATAGTCGCTGGGATTTCCCTGGAAGATTGGCAGGTGTCCGCATAGACGGAAAGGGAAGAGACCCTTATGAACTCTTAAGATTTAGAAAAATTTGGGTTACTGATCCTACTCTGAGCCCTGAGCTAAAGGAATTATTAGTCGTAGGTAATAACTCCACTCAAATCATTAAGAAAGTTTTAAAATCCGCTACACCCACACAGGCTTGGTCCACCCCCTTTCTACTTAGACTTCCTAATGCCTCATATGTGCTCCTCAATCAATCCACCCCTGATTACTCACAAGGGTGTTGACTTTGTGTATTATCATCCCTTAGCTTTTGACGCTGTTGAAGTTTTACCTCCAGCAAATCAATCCTCAATACCATTTTTTAATTGCACACCCACTCCCTGTTTAAACCTTGCTCCCCATCTTATGCTTTTTAGTTGGCCCTCCTCCCCTGCTTGTATAGATAATACTTCCCGATCCAATTCCTTATTCTCTTTTAACTGCAGCTCATTTTACAGTTTACCTAGCTCCAATACTGGATATGTTTGCCCTCCTAATCATGCATTTTTTTCTCTGTGGTAAGGGTCTCTTTATACCCAGAGCCCTCAGTATTAGAGAACGCTGTGCTGTAGTTTATCTTCTCCCTCAACTGGATATTATTCCTGAATCAGAGCCTGTCCCTTTGGTTCTGACCCAATACAACCGTTCTGAAAGAACACCCATGCTAATCCCTTTCTTGTTAGAGCTCGGGGTTACAACAGGCATTGGAGCAGGTTTTGTGGGAATTGGAACCTCCATTGCCCTTTATAAAGAACTACAAGAACAAATGATCACTGATACACAAGCATTATCACAAATTCTCCTTGTTGTCCAAGACCAAGTAAACTCTTTGGCTGAGGTAGTTCTTCAAAACCGAAGAGGTCTTGACCTAGTCACTGCTGAAAAGGGAGGCGTATGCATGTTTTTAAATAAAAAATGTTGCTTTTATGCTAACCAGAGCAGTGTCGTGAAAAATAAGATCAGAGAACTCCAAGATTTACAACGCCGAAGAAATGCCTTACAGAGCACGACATCGTCTTGGTGGGGTCTCCAGGGAGTTCTCCCTTATCTTCTGCCCTTCTTGGACCCTTACCAGCCCTTCTTTTCATTACCATAATTGGACCTTGTATT
This sequence comes from Perognathus longimembris pacificus, assembly GCF_023159225.1. Classification (NCBI taxonomy): domain Eukaryota; kingdom Metazoa; phylum Chordata; class Mammalia; order Rodentia; family Heteromyidae; genus Perognathus; species Perognathus longimembris. The sequence continues at coordinate 30,390,875 of NC_063178.1, forward strand.
CTCAACAGACTCATTTCATTTCTAAGACAACAAGTTGATGCTTTGGCAGCAAAACCCATACAAGTCCATTACCATCAATTAGCCCTTCAAGACTGTGAGGCGTCAAACGGGTCTCCTTCGGGAACTGCGCCTTAGTCCTGCATAGCACACACCCTCAGGGTGAAGGCATCTGTTCAAGAGGTGCAAATCCAGTGCAGAGGGGCTAGTAAAGCTAGCATACAGGACCCCTTGAGAGATATGCCCAATAGCATAGGGGTTGAGTGTCGCTCCATACCCCCTCCTTCAAAAAACCGACACCTGGGCTGGGGATATGGCCTAGTGGCAAGAGGGCTCACCTTGTATACATGAAGCCCTGGGCTCGATTCCCCACAGCACCACATACACAGAAAATGGCCAGAAGTGGCACTGTGGCTCAAGTGGTAGAGTGCTAGCCTTGAGCAAAAAGAAGTCAGGGACAGTGCTCAGACCCTGAGACCAAGCCCCAGGACTGGCCAAAAAAAAACAACAACAACAAAAAACCCGACACCTAAGGCATAAAGGTATGGGACGCTATTTTCCCTACAAAGTCGTTCCTCTTACCTTGCCTCCTACTTCACAATCCAGAAGGATCGGTGCCTCTATCTCCCTTCTCAGATTAACGCCTTTCGCTATTCTTAGACCCTTCCTTACAAATTTTAATAAAGAAGGGGGACTTGTTGGGGACTTTTATTCTTTTTTTTTTTTTTTTTGGCCAGTCCTGGGGGTTGGACTCAGGGCCTGAGCACTGTCCCTGGCTTCTTTTTTGCTCAAGGCTAGCACTCTGCCACTTGAGCCACAGTGCCACTTCTGGCCATTTTCTGTATATGTGGTGCTGGGGAATCGAACCCAGGGCCTCATGTATATGAGGCAGGCACTCTTGCCACTAGGCCATATCCCCAGCCCAAGGGACTTTTATTCTTTAAGGAAACTCTGTTAGCCCTGAGTGACCATAGGTATGCACATTCCTGAAAAATATCACAGACAAGCTGCTGGGAACAAGTATTTGTTTGACCTGTTTTTCTTACAAGCAGTCACTGAACCATCTCACCATATACCCTCACCCCACACCTGTGTCTTGTTTTGCTCAAACCTGTTACCAGACCTATCTTGCACAACTGCCACCCTCTCCCTGCCTCCTCTTAGGACTCCTCCGTTCCTCTCAGAATCTTTCTATAAAAACCCTTACAAGACACTCAATAAACAGACCTTGATCAGAATCCTGTCTTGGTCTCATTTCTCGTGTTTGTCTGTCCCACTCATCCAGGTTTTGTCCCTCCTTGGGTCTCTGTTGACTGGACCCCGCAGGTAGGGGCAGATCACTGTGGCTACGATGGCCCTCTTCAACTGTCCATTAAAGTTTATCTGGTCTGTTGAGTTTGCTGTATTTATTCTAATACCCTCGTGACTCAGTTTCCCAGCACAAGTTATAATACAGGCACAGGCAATTACCTTCCATATAGAAGTCCACATGCCCTGGAAATGAGCCAGCCCTGGTGGTTGTAATTAGCACATCTCACCAGGCACTGCTCAGGACAACAATCTTACCTACGGAGGAGCCGGAAATCAGAGAATCAACTTCCTAAGCCAGCTCAGGCAGGAACATCTTCCAGACTCTTTATCTCCAATAAACTATTTAGAAAAAGAAGCCCCAGAAATGGCACCTTGGTTCCAGTGGTAGAGGACTAGCCTTGGGAAAAGGCTCTCAGGATCAGATCCTAGGCCCTGCGTTCAGGACCCTGGCCAGGTTCACATACCAAATGTTCACTTGTATCCTGGAAGAGCAAATACTTGGGAAAACAGCTCCTCCTTATGGAACGTGCATTCTCTCTCAACGACAAATACCTGTTTTTAAATATATGGCAGGATGCATTCTCTCCTAAAAGGGATGTCCACATATAAGGGTCAACTAATTCAAGAACAAGTCAGTCCTAGATACCTGAGTCCAGGTAATAAAAATGTCACACCGATGGTGATGAAGATCAAATGTAAACGCAGATCTTCACTTAACTACTTCAGGGCTGTCCACCCAGCTTCCAAGGCCCAGAGGGGAGACAAGCCATCCTTTGAATTACAGATGTAGTGGGTTGCATAGACCTAAATAGGATATGTAAAGACACAGTGTGGTTTAGCCCAAATGGGCACCACCTGAATCCCCAGAATTTCCTGGGACCAACCCCCACCCCACCATGGGGCCAGATTTTAGGGGAAGACCAGGGCAGACACCCTGATGCCAGGCCTCCCGTGCAGGCCCCATCTCCTAGCCTTGCATCCGCTAGCAAAGGGTCACACGTCAGTGCTCCATTAGGTTTATTCTGGGTTGTTGGTATTGCTTTTTGGCTCCTTCTGCTCTCCTTGCTCCTTTGTCTAATGGTGCTAAGAGTGGATTCCTGGGGCCGCCACTCCTTGTGACAAGAGTCTGCTTGCAGACGCAGGCCTTTTACTAAACATTCCCAATCCACCTCAAAATGTGGCTTCTCTGCATCTCGCCGACTGGATTCCCCATACCACAGTTCTGGCGTCTGTCTCTGGGTAATGAACGAAGCTTGTCTCGGCTTTTTAGAGGCCTGGCCTCTGTTGCCTGAAGGACAGCCCTGGGCGTGACTGTTCACCAAGTTTTTGGCATAGTTGTTGAGCAGAGTTGTTGATTGGGTGGAAGTGCGCAGGTGGGAGGAGCCAGGATTTCACTTTCCCCGGAACAGGAAATCCTGGGCTGGAGGCAGCCTCTGGCTTCTTCCTCCCTCCACGCTTCTTACAGCTTAGCGCTGGGACTGCCTGGGAGTGAAAGCCTAGAGGAGCACAGTCTTGGAATGATGGTGTCCCCGGTGAGTAGCAAAAGCCTTCCTTAAAGAAATGAGACTTTGGCATCAGGTTTTTGCATCTTTTTTTGTTTTTCTATCAGTGGGGGGACTTGAACTCGGCCTCAGTGCTGTGTCTGGCCAATTTTGTTGCAGGCTAGCGCTCTACCACATGGAGCCCCAACCCCACTTCCTAGTTCTCGGTGGTTCATTAGAAACAAGACTGAGATGTTTCTGCCGGGGCTGGCATTGAGGCCGGATCCTCAGATCTCAGCTTCCTGAGCAGCTCAGATGGGCCCAGCTTACAGCCTAGAGCCAACAGTGCTCCACTGCATTATCATATTAAGTACAAAGAAGACTTGTCCAGGACTTGGAATTCCAAGTAATGACTCTAAAGTAGTGGTCACTGCTCGGAAAATCCTCCCCTTACTAAACTATCCGTGCACTCTGGCCTGCAGGTCACTGATGTGTGGAAGGAGCACCGGGAACGGCTTCCTTCTCTTTGTTAGTGGCCTCGTGGGAAGTGGCTTTTCACGGAGCAGGGGTGAGGGTTTGTGAAGATTCCTTTCAATGTAGAGACTCTTCACTTAGGGTTCTTGACTTTGTGGAATAAGAATTTCTGGGCAAGGCAGGATGGTAAGAAAATGTAGCAGTTTAATGGAGTAAGCAAACAAAGTAGCAGAGAAACAGAAGGGCAGTAGCACAAACTAGCAGATTATTAATGCCACACGAATACTCCTAACAGCCAACGATCTGTCTCCTCTTGCTCCTGCCCAGCCCCACACTCTTTTAGAGTGCCCCTTCCTTTCGGCTCGTGTGTTTGTCTGCTTGTCTATTTGCTTCCTTTGCAATCAATGAAGCTCTGCCAAGTTCTTACCATGGAGACTTGTCCAGAAGTTCTGATTCTGTGATTGAAGTCAAGGACCCTAAGAGTCCCCACTTTTAAGGGAAAACTTCACCCACCCTCCCCAGTGTCCAGAGAGACTAATTAATCATGCTGATGTGTGCAACTGACTTATTGTGGTGCTAACTGTGACGCCTGAAACTGAATTCGAACTGTTTCCACAGGCTAAGAGGCGGGGCTTTCAGCGGTTCAGCGGTGAGAAACTAAAAACTGTCATTACCATTTTGTAGTTACTAACTGCTAATTTTGCTTCTGTAAACCGCTTTGTGGCTAAGGACCTAGGAAAGACCATAAAACGACCTGGGGCAGATAGATTTCAGAAACACCATAAACACCCCTAAGAGTGACCAGCAAAGAACAAAAACAAGT